>NC_041371.1:19954558-20149558 GCF_900634415.1 Cottoperca gobio
TCCAGCTCCGACTGGGGGATCCCGAGGCGTTCCCAGTGAGGAGATATAATCTCTCCACCGAGTCCTGGGTCTTCCCCGGGGTCTCCTCCCAGCTGGACGTGCCTGGAACACCTCCCTAGGGAGGCGCCCAGGTGGCTCCTTACTAGATGAACCACCTCAACTGGCTCCTTTCAACGTAAAGGAGCAGCGGCTCTACTCCGAGTCTCTCACGGATGGCTGAGCTTCTCACCCTATCTCTAAAGGAGACGGCCAGCCACCCATCTGAGAAAACCCATTTCGGCCACTTGTACCCGTGATCTCGTTCTTTCGGTCATGACCCAGCCTTCATGACCATAGGTGAGGGTAGGAACGAAGATCGACCGGTATATTGAGAGCTTTGCCTTCTGGCTCAGCTCTCGTTTCGTCACAACGGTGCGGTAAAGTGACTGTAATACCGCCCCCGCTGCTCCGATTCTCCGGCCAATCTCTCGCTCCATCGTCCCCTCACTCGCGAACAAGACCCCGAGGTACTTGAACTCCTTCACTTGGGGTAAGGGCTCATTCCCTACCCGGAGTAGGCAATCCACCGGTTTCCTGCTGAGAGCCATGGCCTCAGATTTAGAGGTGCTGATCTTCATCCCAACCGCTTCACACTCGGCTGCGAACCGATCCAGTGACTGCTGAAGGTCACAGACCGATGATGAAAGAGCAGCGATGAGATCTTCAGGCCACCGAACTGCAACCCCTCTCCTCCACAACTACGCCTCGATATCCTATCCATGGGTTGGGGACCGCTGTTATAGACCAAACGATTAATCTGCAGACTAAATCACTAGTTAAAATGATTGTTAGTTGAAGCTAGGCATGGAACGATATGAAACTTAATGTCACGATTGTCCTGGCCAAAATAATTGCAATTCATGATATAATCCTGATCGTCACAGAAGTATGCCTAAAACTCCTCACACACTAGAATCAGATGGGACCCACATCTATACCATTTTATATTTTTAGTGAAAAACAATCAAACTATCTAAATAAGGTAATAAATCATAAAAGGTCCCCCTGCATTAATTAATGATTACAATTGTATTACTTGTTTTCACTTCTCTACCATCATAGCGAGCTAGACAGCTTTTCAAGTCACTCGTGACGATGTTCACCACGATCAACTTATTGTGTATTTATTGTGATCTGCCGTCGCTCTGTCACTTCCAGCCTGCACATTTCTTGCGAGGCTAAAAAGCACAATCATGAAACCAAAAGTATGAAATATAAATGCATCCCTTTTGGGTTTCAGATTCTGTTACTCAAAAAAATAAAAAGGAGCGTGTGTGTGATTTTCCCCGAGTAAACAGGAATGCCGTGGTAATACTTCATAAAGGTTATTCATAACATTTCAGAAAAATCCACCCTCACCCATTTCTTTAATGTTAAAAAGCACCGGGGGAAACCTGTCTTAATAAAGCTGTGCACTTCTTCCTGTGCTCGTCTGACTACACAGCATGCAACACCATCTCTGTTTCCACGGCAGGAGCAGCAGAGGATGCCAGGCACCTCTCCTGAGAAACAATTAGCCATGAACTTCAGAGGAGAACAATGATTAGCATGTGAGCATACGGAGAGGGGGGGAAGGGGTGGAGGGGTGGGTGGAGTTTACTTACAGTTACACTATTGATCCCTTACATAACCAAGCACTGAATTACATAACATTTATTGCACTAAGGATACCCAACCCCCACTGACGACCCCATATCTCTCACTCTCACACGCACACTTTTTCCTTTCCTTTCCTTCACTGCAGTAACCTCATTTGGACCGCTGCGCTAATTAAAGGGTCCACAAACCAGAGTAAGAGCCCGCCATATGCTCTCGCCGACAGTAACTCCAGAGTGTCACAACCTGGAGCATCAGACATACTGTAGCTGTTAGAGCAGAACTGAAATACATTACAGCCTTCTGCTCACCTCAACAAAAAACATAAAACCCCTTGAATAAAACTTTGACTAATATTAATTTAATGTCTGTCATAATGTGCTTTTATTGTGCTTAACGATAACTGTGCTACTTTGCATTACACATTATATGCAAAAAGTGATGTATGATGTTTCGTGAAATAGCACTTTGAAGAAACAAAAGACACAAATGTAGGTTAAACTGTAAAAGATGTATAAGGAACAGTGGAGGAAACACAAAAGGGAATAAGAAACGTGTGTAAAAACACAGTATAACACAGTGATTTAAAACATGATACTTGCTCTCGCAGCCAGAGCTCCTCAAGCAAAGGAGCCTATGGGGGCCCTGACGGCATAAGCACCGGTCACCTTTAATCTTTAGTCTCCATTAAGGAAAAGCAAAAAGAGCTTCAGCTGAGACTTGAAGAGAGCTCACAGGCTCACAGGAGAGCAAAACCTGAGCTATAAGTAGGAGCCAGGTGCAACGCTTCAAAGTTAGATACAATCTTTAACTCCAATCCAAAATAACAGACTACAAAGTGGGAGATATAGACCTCGCATGTACCTTAGTAAAATGCTTCTTATACGCTTAACATCAAGATTTTGGAAGCATGAAAGGCTTATAAATTAAAATCACTTTCTTCATCATGCGGTTGACTACCATACAGTCTATTGTCAACACACAGTATGTGAAAATAGTTACTATATCCACTTCTACAGCTCTACATTAACTTAAATGATGTGAGTAATATAACTGCGATGGGGAATTAGCATACAAATGGGGAGAGTAGCCTAAGACGACCCAGTTTTAACTGCCCGTCGTTAAAGCCAGTACATTACTGTAATGCATTTAAAGCTGCTATAATCAATATTTTATATTAACGATGTAGCAAATGACTACTTGTATGTGAGGGGTTGCTTCACATCACACGACTGGCTGAGTCTCACTGCTCTCAGAAATGTTTTCAGCCACAGCAGGAACCTCGGTCCTCTACCTGCCCAGCACCAAACGGCAGACAATGTTTGCAACTAGCTGGTGAACATAGTGGAGCATTTAGCAGCTGAAGAGCCAGTGCCCAGGTGCATAAACTACCTTAAGCTTCAGACATAAGTTTGTCCCTTATGCTAAATATTTCCCAAAGCTAAGGGGTTCATTTAGCAGTGTTTTAAAGCCTCTCAAGTTGTCTCCTTGCCTAAGTGTTTAGTCTAAGGCTTTCACGGTCAGTTCTAACCAGAGACGGTTTAGAAAGGAGACGTAATGAGAGTCCATGTATCTGTGTCACCTGGGTTTTGCCACTAGCGTGCCCACTAAGAGGAGCTGAGTCCATTAACTCCAATGGGAGAAGTGATCGTCGACACAGGTTGTGACCTATTCTTTCGCCCCATAGTCACCAAAGTAAATATTGGACCTACTTTTCACAAGCCACATATTTATTCTCACACTAAAATGTTATTTTACAGAGAAAATGAACTTTGTTTCGAGACCGATTTGTCTGATTTGTCCGTCTCAACAACACGCTCTCCTGAGATCTGGCAACACGGAGCGTTACTGTTGGTCAAACTGGGTCAAAACTTTGAGCTAACGTTCCCAAAACGGCTCAGCGAACACATTTGGGTTATGCTAAATATGGCTGAGTAAAAATCTAATGTTAGCTAAATAAAATATAAATACATTAAACCGCACCCACTTAGGAGACAGGAAGTGACCTTTTCATACTGTTGGCGTTACCCGACAGCATTATTGTTAGTGTTAGCTAGCTTCTCCAAAATAGTCAACAAAGAGATTACAAACACAGGAAAGGAATGTGGTTCTCCTCGAAGAATGATATACATTATACAATTATAATATGTTTAATATAGAATGAAGATAGACTGAAGGTCAAATCTATACCCTCTAACAAGTTGGCTCACAGTGTCCAGTGGCTCTTGTTATTTCCTCCTGCTCTTCAAATCACCATGAATTCCCTCGTTGTCTTATGTTCCACAAATGATTTCCCTTTTTAAAAGACTGGTAAGGGTTTCTTAACATTTTCTGAGGAAAATGTACAAAAAAGGACCTTGGAGCAACGCAGTGTAGCTAAGGGCAAACACTGAGAGTTTTCCTTACGACATCCTTAGGAAAAACTTAGTGATTTTATGCAACTCATTTTTATTTTTATAGAGCATCCTTAGATAGAAATGTAAGGGCGACTTTGGCCAAAGTGGCTTTAATGTGGAAGTTGGTGGAGAGCAAAATGTAAAGGTGAGGTAAAAGCAGAGTGAATATTGGATTTATATTCACCTTGTGGCTAGAGAAACGACTCCAAATGAATGCTCATGTTGTAAGATGTATAAATAAGTAACGGTGTGCCAACATGACTGACACATCGACTTCAAAGATGATAATACGTCGGTGTGTTTACAGATCGTGTTTCCGCCAGAAAAGTCACTTAATGCATGTTTAATTATGTACAAAGTCAACTCGTTTGCCTTCAGTTTTAAAATCTGACGGATGGCTCAGAGGACAAAAGTAATATTGTATGCAACGTTGTTTTCAGTTATCACAGAAATAGGTCGTTAGCTTATCACCTCAGAGCCGAACACGCTCCTTTACAGATGTCAGTCCTCACTGCACCTCCCCTCTAAATATATGCTGCTGTTATATGAATGTATTGCATTGTTCTTCAAATCTACATTCATCCTTTGATATTCTGCAAAAGAGGTGATTTCATTTGAAAATACTAAGAAAAACTAAGAACCTCAACTGTACTAAAAGCAAAGGCAATGTACAAAAGAGAAAGAAAGACTAAGATTGAACAAAATATTTCAAGAAACACAGAAACGCTGTTAAGGTCAAACAGCAAGCTGGGTTTTACAACATCTCTGACTTCTAAAGACGTGGCTGCTATGATTTTGACTTACAACAGAGCACGTCTTTCTCCAGTTTAATCACAATAAAAAAGGGAGACTTACACACCACGAGCTAAACAGTAATTGATTACACTGAACCGGTAATCTTATATAACCTCCAGACCTCCTCACAACCTATTTAACACCCTGTCAGCAGCACGGAGCACCACCCTGTCTGCTCGGAGGGGGGTCATTGTACAGTCGAGGCTCAGGAGAAAATAAAAAATGAAGGGCAAATAAAGAGACGTGGAGGCTTTTCTATCATATGTACAGCTCGTGTAATAAGGGTCATAGCGCCCTGAGCTACTCAACTGTACAGACGGAAAAAATAATTTAATTCATAAGGTAGGGAGGGACGAGAAGCAGCTTTCCATATCAAAGAGGGTTGGCAGCATTTTGTTTGAGAGGCACATTTTCAAATTCTACAAACTCAATATTCTCTTTTTGATTAAAATTCCATGCGTCTACCCTGCCTCTTTGCCTGATTGGTGTGTCAAGGGGGGTTTCCAGACAAAAGGTACTGGATTCAACTCCTCGAGGCAATTGGCGGCTTCGAGTGTTAAGTGCAGTGGGAATCTGTGGGCGTGCAAAAAATCTTCAGACAAGCAAATCCCAAATGCATTGCGGGGTTCATGTTCCTTGTACTGCACAGCGGTGTCAGACAGAAGGCTTGTGTTTTAAGTTTGATCCTTTCTGTGTCACGGTGCCAGCCTCATAGGCTGAGACGACCTTAGCGTGGCAGCGCTCACTCCTCCACAGGATTTCCGCTCACCAGAGCAAACGTCTATCAGATCAGACACATTAAGAAGCTAATTGTCCCCCTTGGGCTGGACTGTTCATTATCTGAGCCAGTGCACAGAATTCAGTGAAGCAGGAGAAGAAATGGAGGCCACGGCAGGCTGGCACATACAAACATGGTCAGTGGCTCTGGAAAACTCAAACAGGCATCCACATAGACAGCCTGTGGTTGTACTGAGCCTCCACTCTGTGCCTGCTATCCCTCTGCAAACAAGAACATCCCTCCATGAAATTACCAGCTACAGTTTGGACACATAACCTGCTTGTAAAAATATTTAATTCACTTGAATATTTTAATTCATTTTTGTCTGTTCCCTCAAAGAAAAGGTAGAACATGTAGCCTAACATGTCTGCATTAAAATGTCTAAAAAAAGACTAGACCTATGTTATACATGTTGTTGAGTTGTGTGATTACATTATCCCAAATGTTTCCAACAATTTCAAACCCAGAGAAATCTGTATTTTTAATCAAGTTAATGGTCGGTTTTATTTGGTGGCCTATAATGGCGTCGTATCCCCTTTGCACATCCGTCAGCGTTGTGGTTGTCTGCCAGAAGTCATTAATGGACTTTTTATCCAATTTTTTAATCTATTTTACAAACTACTTTTTAGATCTTGGTCATTCTTAAATATGCCTTTTAACCCGATAAAGGATTAGAGTCATCGGACGTCTGGAAGTTATCAGAGAAACAAGCTGAGCAAATGTGAGCGGTTAGCTCGCAGCCCCTCTATGTCCACTGAACTGCGGAGAAACACCGATTTTTAACTTGAAACTGCTTTATTCACTGTTTTGATCCCACGCTACTTCACAATGTCACCAAACTTTGTTTTTGTTATTGTTTTGATTGAGCGACAACGAGTCGCAAAAAATTACATATATTCTGCTTTCAATAATACAATGTGCAAAAATTATAGACCGGATAAAAAGCTCTTCCACTTACAGGAAAGCCGGTGTTTGCCATGTGAGGTGTATTGTTAACCGTACACCATGCACATTACTCTGTATTATCCAGCAGCTTCAGTTCTTTAAAAAGAAGAGGGATGCTGTTTTTTCATGGGGAAAAAACCCTTTGCATCTACTCTAGAAGCAGCAGGAGCCACGTTGGACCCCATCCAAGTAGAGACATATTGGCAGGTGAACATTTAATGCCATTCACCCCGTCCCCAGTGAACACACAACAACAGTCCTTGCCCCCTTTGAGCTCTAACAAATAACTCCTCTTCATGGCCAACGTGCGTCTTTTTTCCACACACAATTGAGTCATGATGGGATTACCCATTGTGTGTACAGCTGCAGTCACAGGATTAGGGATGACTAGGGATGATGGCAGAGAAAACACTGTGCTAACCAACTGCACAGCACCAGCCACTGGCTCCCACAAATGCCAGCTTGGAAAGCCGCCCCAAGACCTTAGAAAATACCATGAGTATTATCAACAGATGATAACGTTATAGCCGTTTCTGTGAAAGATGTGTGCTCCAAAACAGGGCTTCTCAAACTTGTTGGGGCCAGGGACCGTTTACATGCGAGAAAAGAAAGGACCCCCTCCTAAGCGTAACATCGATTAAGCATACACTTACCACCATTTGTACTCCTTTGGAAACATTTGCATTCTAATACTTTTCAACATAAATACTTCAGACTTGTTTTATAGTTATAAACAGAAACCCATTTGAATGGGGTTAATACCCTTTTCTTTTGCCTGTATATTCCAGGGTGCTTTGTATTCAGATGTCACTTTAGCTCGACTGGCTTCAACGGATTTGTTCGCGACCACCTGAAGATACGCGAAGCATTCTGCTCTCCCGTCGCTTCTCAATTTAGCTAGTTTCGGTTTAGCACCACTTGACGATGGACTGATTTAAAGATTACTGCATGCTCGCCAGCTGGTAGTGAAGTGAATGATTTGTGACAGAGTGACGTGATGGTGTCACAATCATATCTTGATTGGCCCAAAGCTAAAGGTGGGTGGGAGTAATGGACACAATATCCTTGTTTTATTTGTGCCAATGGTCCTCATCTGTAGATATACACTTTTTAATGATACAGCACAATTATATATTTTATAGTCAATTATTTTGCGGAGCCCTTGGCAGAATCACTGCTCTAAAAGATATCAAAAGAAAAGGGATGTAAACATTTCTCGACGTGGCTATGTTAAATATACTCCTAAATATCTGAACAGCATGTGCTTCTGAGTTTTGCGGCTAGTGTGAGAAGACAACACATTTTCCTCATCATAACCTGTCAGCCTTCTTTCTGTTGTTCATACCTTTGTGACAATAATCACATATTTGTGATGCTGGGTGCATGTATGCCTGTGTATGCCATCAGAGGAGGCGAGCGACGACTGTCAGAAGTGACAAGTGATGACTGGGTTAGCAAGACACACCATTATCTCACACCTCAGGCAAGTACGTGTGTGTGTGTGTGTGTGTGTGTGTGTGTGTGTGTGTGTGTGTGTGTGATAGAGAGAGAAGTGTGATAACAGCGTACACCTCATGTTCACTTGCGCCTTGTAAGACAGAGCTGCACATCTCTGCCAGCAGATGGGCCTCATACAAGTGAAGCGGCGCAGCCGGCGTCATGGGAACAAATGCTGTTATTGCACTTCTCTACAAACTGGTAATTTAGTGTAATTCTAGTCAGTGTCACAACAGCGACATTTTGCATTTCAAGCGCTGTCATCTTTTTCAGAGGCGGCACGCTAGTGGATCCGCAGCCGAGGAGACGCTGTGTTTTTGGGTGATGTGCTGCTCGTATGACGCCCCCGACCCCTGTGATCTCGAGTTACGCTGAGAGGCAGAGATGTCAGACATGGTGGGTGATCGGCAGGGACAGTGTCCAGCCGTCCTGTGCCAGCAAAAAACTATCATTGGTGTGTGTGTGTGTGTGTGTGTGTCTACATCCTCTCGAGAGTGGAGCGGGCGCCAAGGGAGAGACACAGTGACTCACGCTGTAGATGGGAAGGGGAGTGAGGGAGAGAGAAGGATTGAGAGTCACTCATCATCACACATGTGCCCACATCACCCCCCTCCCTCATTACAGCCCACGCCACCCACAGAAACTAA
This sequence comes from Cottoperca gobio, assembly GCF_900634415.1. Classification (NCBI taxonomy): domain Eukaryota; kingdom Metazoa; phylum Chordata; class Actinopteri; order Perciformes; family Bovichtidae; genus Cottoperca; species Cottoperca gobio. The sequence goes on from NC_041371.1 coordinate 19,963,252, forward strand.
GAGCGTGGTCACACCGAGTTCACGCACACGCACATATATGACAGCATATGAAAGAAGTAGCCTCTACATCAATATGTCAGAGGGGCTTATCCATAATGGGCGAAGCAGGCTGTAGCAGTGAATCAAGCACTTATTCAGAGCAGCCAGCCAGTGTTCACAATTAGAGCTAGACATTTGGAGAAAGTGGTTAAAAGCTTGTGCAAATTATCATGTTTCAGTGTCTACACACTGATTCCTGCTTTCTCAGTGATGGATCACAGCGTGCAATATTCTACAATCTGGGTTTCATGTGTTGAATAGAAAATGCCTTTCATCCTGTAAGGGTAGTACCGATGCCTAAATAGTAATAATAAGCCTGTGTTGCGGAGTGAACATAACCGCAGTTTTTCCAAAACATCTAACCTGCCTGCAGTATAGCAGCAGTGAGATGCAGCTTATCCTCCACGCAGATAGAGAAGCTTTGGCGTGCAATTACTGAATTAGTCGAGAAATTAATTTCAACCCAGTGAACTGACACAGAAACGCACTGAACTGCTAATCTGGGAGCAGGAGGGCTAGAAATCCTCTGGAATTTAAAGTTTAATGGATTAATGATGTCAAGGCTCTCGAGTGGATAGGACTGTAGCACAAAGTAACTCCGGAGGAATTAAATTGCTTATGGTGTATGTCAGAAAGCAACCCTAAGGAGTCTGCTAGTACAGTAGCTTCTAACCCACTTGTGTGCAGTCTTAACTACCCACGATGCATCAGAGCTATTGTCGTGAGTCTTTCGTTTCACCTTCCTGACTTTTCCTTCCACACAGAGTCTGTGAATGGCCTTACAGTAGGAGTCAACGTATGACATGGCCTATTGTTTTCTAAAGTCCCCCCCAGGGACGCACCATCATGTAAGGGCACACACACAACACCACTGATCACTCAGTCAGCCTGCAGTGATTAGTCATAGGCAAAGAGTCCAAATCCAAAATAAGTCATAGGCCTATTTCTGATTGGCCCCCACACAAGAAGATTAACGCGGCGTTTAATGAACTTGGACCAAAGGCAAAAGACTGAATTAATCATTTTGGCACAAGGAAGTTTATTAGACAGACCATTGTCTTTTTCTTCGAGCACAGTTCACATGTAAACTTTAGCATTTTTTCCTCTCTGCGCAATATGCTGTACAAGACTGACTGTTGGATATAAAATAGCAGAGTACTTGGCCCGACAGACTGAAGGTCGTTGTGGGAGTAAATATATGTACACATGCGACCTCAGACGCACCACAAATGCACACATATGTACGACCACATGCACAAAGATGAGACAAAGATGTGGTTCATTATATTGAACCATGATCTTTGGCTGCTGTTGGGCATCCCTATTTGTTTGTTATTTTGGGAACTTCAGTATTAATAAAGTGCCAAGTCGTGCATATCGTAGCATACACACAGTAAGTTTGCCAATCGTAATTATTGTACAGAAGTCTATGAGACAATGGAGCTGCTTCTCACCTGATTTATTACCTAGTTCATGTTTTGCTAACAAGTCTTCTTCAACACAGCATGACGTTCATTTTGTAAATTAAGGTCCCATTTAGAGTAAAATAGACAAAGCAGGGTATGTTTTAGGGCGGGGCAAGGTGATTGACAGGTCGCTACCGCGGTGTTGTCCGGTTTCGGAGCTCTCTGGGTTTTTGTCTTAGAACTTTGACCCTTTCACAGTGTTTTCAGTTCATGAAAGTTCATTGTGATCGCCTAAAATGGCTTTTTCAGTCTTTGGTTGTACTTAGCTCCACCCTCGTGTCACTTCTGTTTCCTAAAAAACCAAGATAGCAACGGCCAAAAACCCAAATCAAAATCGTAGTCCACAAACCAATGAGGGACGTCACTGTGACAACGTCCACTTCCTGTATACGGTCTTTGATGTACGCTATTTACATGGCAGATTCGTAATTGCTATAACCTGTGATATGCATTAGGCTAACATAAGGATCCTAACATGCTCTTAATGCTAGATGATGTCAGTATTTACCATGTTCACCATCTTAGTTTAAAGTGTCAGCATGCTAACACCGGAGGCTGATGGAAATGTCATTAGTTTTGCAGGTATTTGGTTGTAAATAAAAGTATTGACAGTTGAGATTTTGCCCTAATGATACAATAGGAGAACTTAAGGTGTCATCAAGGTCAATAAGATTCATCCACTAGTGACCATGTAAGTCTGATTGCCGTGACATTTTGTACCAACAGTTGTTGAGTTAAATCAGTCTGGACAAAAGTGGTGAGCCTGCAGGGACGTATTCTCCTCTAACACCTTCTTGTTGTAGCCGCAAACCAAATAATCACCCTTCATTACACCATGTACGAGCAGAGGGCCAACATGGCATCAACATAATCCAATACAAGACTAGATATGAACCTGAGTAACAACATCCAGCTGCATACCCAAAGACTAAAGAGGGAGGGAGCTTTCATTTAGAAGGTCTCACTGTGGAGCGCTCTTTCACTCCAGATACATATGTATTAAGGTATTTCTATTATAACCCTTAAAAGAGAAAAATTATTCACCTGGTTTTTTTTTGTGATCTTGAAATGTTCACTTCCAGTTTGTGAATGTTATCTCTCCCTCAAAGACATCACAAAGAGAGCCAAAATGGTGATGAGCCATCACAGGGAAGTCTTGGAGTTGTTCCACTGATAGGAGAGACTGCCAACATGGATATGCAGCATCCGTATTCCAAGGTGACTCCCAGTAAGGGTTCTGGTTTATAACAGTTATATATATTTATATATCACAGCATTACAATGAATTATTCTTCCGTTGTAAAATCTCCAGTAAACAAGGACAGGTTTTGTCTTGATTGATGTTGGATGGTGGAGCATCGGTTCTTTCTTAAAAGCTGCACTTAACCAGATCTTTATGTGTTGCCCCGAGTGATACACCCACAGGTAATCATCACCCAGCTGAGCTTTATCTCAACCGGTTGTGCATTTTTGTTTCTGCTTCTTTCATCTTACCATTTTGGTTTCGCAATTTGCGTACTTCCATACTTACACTTGCTATTTTAAAGTGCATAAGTGCGTTCTCACTGCCAGATGGTTTACTCATAATAACGATTAGAAATGTAAGTATGGAATCCTGGACACTTCTCACCTTCAATGGCCATCTGTAGCAGAAGAGGAGGGAGCAGCAGCGGTTGCTTCCTTGAACACAGCACTATACAGATTTAGCCTATATTTAAAAAAAATAATTTTTAACTAAACTGTTGTAAAATAGAAGCAATCAGAATGTATATTTAGTTAATTTAGCAGTCTGTAATGATTTGGTACGACAAATGATCATGTGAATAGCAAACAGCCCTGAGTCAGAACCAGATTGAACTAAAGGTTTCAGTTTTCTCAGTATTTCCTTCAAATGAACTAAATGTGCATGTTCCCTGGTAAAGACTGTCTCGTTCGGTCACTGAAACAATGACATCATCACTCCCTGAAAACATACATTTTTCTTAGATGTTTAAACACAATGAAATGGGCTCCGAGTTAAAGTTGACTCGATGCGATTAGACGGTAAAATCTCATTAAGAGCAACTACATTCTGCTAGATGTATATCAGCGCGTGCATCCCTCGTTCATGCTTCAGTTTGCAGAAAATAACCTGCCCCGTATAAAATGAGCTAAAATGACAGACGTATCAGCCGAACACAACCTTGCTTGGGGGAGCACACATACAGTCGACCTGGTGCTTACAATTCCTGTTGCGTGCTTTTCTCACCTGGCAAGTGTCTCCTCGGGGCAGGTGACAGAGGTCATGATGCGGAGGACGGTGGGCCTGATGCGAAAGCAGAAGCCCCGGGGACAAGCTATGACAACCAACACCATCATCATCATCCTCATAACATCTGTAGGACCCCTATTGTGTGTAACCATGGTGACAATCTGAGGGGGGGGGTAGCCCTCGAGGTTGTTGCAGTGTCAGTGTAGTGGCCTTCAAACTGCCCCTCTACACCACTATGCATGCGTTTAAAACTACTTAAACAATCACCATGAACATGATGTGGCTATGTTTCCCCTTTGACTCACAGCTGGTATCGTTTGCCACGAGTGGAATGAATCATCTAAAGATGGAGATTAAAAAGACATTCATGACTTTTGTGTAGGAAGCTCCACATGTTCAGTGTATGGATTTAATATGTAATATTTAATTGAGCCTTGAGGGACACATAGTGATTATAGACAGACAGTCCATTAGGATGTACAAGTGGTCAATAAGACATATTAGCAACAGCACTCGTCTCTTTGCTAGTACAGCTTTTCTGCCTTGACACACAGTATGTATGCCTTTTTTTTTTGTCTGTCCCCCCCCCCCGGCCACATTATATAATATTGCAGTGTTTGTTCCAAGCACTATAAATCACAATTACAAAAAGGCAGCTACACGAGAGACTCATACTCATTTAAATACTAATTAGCACATTACAGAGACACACGAGACCGTGCAGTCATTGTCTACATTTCTGGTGAATTAGGTTTGCCTAGCAACAATGCAATGTCAAGAATGATAATCGAGTTGATCCAGTTTCAACAGAGAATGATGATTTGAGTTTTGATAAGCGGAAGAGTGGCGGTGGATGCCCTAAGAGCAAACCGGCAGCTTGTGAGGAAGTGCCGATGCACGGACAAAGTCACGGTACAACAACGAGTCAAATGTAGAGCGGGTACCGGCCCGCTCCCAGCACTGCTGAAATCTTTACCAAGATACTCAATTACTGCAAAAAGTCATTACATTACAGCCAAAGTAATGCATTACATTACTGGTTACTGTCCTGTTGCTCAGCCCAGCTCCATCTAAGGTGTCTTTAAACAAGTCCACATCCCCCACATCTGTTGGGTTTACCATGCGCAGAAGTAGAAAGCGAGACGTTGTGTTTTAAGAAGCAGGCAGTCCACAATTCGGAGGGATTTACTGATCATCCGGCAGCGGCTAGATTAGCCTCGCTGACTGCACACAGCTCTCCAGAAATCACAACCTCAGCTGTGCTGTTCACACACCCCCCCCACCTCCAGTCCCAAGCTAGCGCACCCTGGACCAGTCTGTCCTGAACGCAGAGAGCAAACCGATAAACCTTCCATCAAACTCCCAGTAACACGGCTCACAAATCGACCACCACGTGCCGAAGTCACGGAGCGTTACTGGGATTTGACTGTAATGTAATTACCAAAATTACAAAAGGTAACCCTTCGCACTCATCGCTACTGAAAAAATAACCACATCACTACTGTCCAACACTGCCTGTAACCATCATACTCACTCCTTTAGTCAATCCAGCCGATCATTATCATAAATAGCCAATCATACATCGATCGGCTATGATCAATAACCGCGTGTTCTTCAATTGGATGTATATTCCAAATTACTTTGTCATTTTAAAATAGTGACTTTAATGACAAATGTGAAGTTGCATTGATTACACACTGTTTTCACACTGAACATTTGCCCATGCATAAGGTGTTTTTATGGACTAGGAATCCACTATTTATTCATAACGGACACAATAACATTAATATTCAATTCCATACTGTACATAATGTATGTCAGGAACACATTGACACTAGATTGTGATACAGTTGTTGCAGTGGAGATTAACAATACACAACAATGTGAGATGTGCTTTGAGAAGTGTAGAGACTACAGTCAGAGGCACATGGAGTACAGTCACCTTTAGCATCTGGGCTGTGAATCATTCGTCAGCAGGGGAAAGGTTAGACTGCGCGCTTCTGTGAAAGTGCACGTCATGCATGATCATTCTTTACTCTAGGCTGAATGGTGTGCATCCTATCCTGTATTTAGTCAACATGTCACATCTCATCTGTGTGTGTCTCAGCTGTGTCTCACCCGTGTGTGGGCTTCGCATGAGGACACAGTGTGACCCGGTGAATGTGGACTCAATTTTGCATGTCCGAGTCTGCACTCCGTGTGCCACGTGAACGCAGGATGTACGAGTGTATGTGAAAGTAGATCCGTTATTACCAGCTCCTCGCACACCTCCGGCTTCTGTGTCACATGAGCCATGATCGTGGGGAACACCTCATGTTTCTGAGTGTCTCATCAGACAGCGGAAAATCTCAGATGACAAGAGTGGCAGAGAGGAAACAAGTCCATGAAACATTAAGCAGAAGCTTCCCCTGGAGGAGACTGTTATTCATATACATCTCCAACCAAAGGCTTATCCAATGTGGCACGTCTGCTGCAGCTTTTTGAATGTCTACTTCAGCTTTACGCACCGGGCTTAATCACGAGCACATGGGAATGTGACTTCTGCGATAGTTAGCTTACTGAGGGTAAGGCATGGCCGAATTGATTCCAATTGGCTGCCAACGTCTTATCGGCCTCTTGCTAAGCACCCTAAACGGCCCTGTCAGAATGCCATTGTGGCTCAACCATGAAGAAGATTTAACTGCTCCTAAATCACAACTACAACTGTGTTTATTGTGATGTCCAACACTGGCAGGAAGTGCGGGAAATAGCAAGGCAAGGCAATTTAAAGAAAAAGAAGGAAATGGGCAATAACACACATGTAGACGCCGGAGGGAGGGGATGGGAGAATCTATGACAGAAGTTGTAAATCCGCATTTAATGCTGCGGTCTCAAATGATATCCACAGAACATCAAAGAAACCCCCCCCACTCCCCTCTCACAAAAATCTGAGAAAGCAGCGGACTCAGAGGATTATTCTCCTCCAATCGTATACGCTCAACCCCCCCCCACACACACACACGTATGCGTGGTGAGAAGAAAAGAGGAGAGTAAGAGCATTGGAAATACTCACAAGACGGATTTTCTTTTTGTTTCTTTAAAAAAAAAAAAAAGAGGTCCAAAAACAAAAAGGTCGAGATATGTTGATTTTTTGTAAAGCGTCAAAAACACTACATTTCCCATAGTGCAACAAACAACTCAATTTACTTTGACCCTTCCTGTCTGGTGTACTTCCACATATTCCCATGACCCAATGCTCCCAGTGGTGGTTCAGTCTTAAAGCCCAACCATGATAACCCTGATGACATCACAGGGGTATTTTCTCATGCTGTGTTCACACAGAACACAAGGTGAATTTCAGAGGCTGTGCAAGTGCATGTAAAATCAATAGAAAGACGGGAGCAGGTGCGAAGAGATGCCAATTTGCCCACAGAGGTGGAAACTCAGGCAAAGGTGAGTTGGTGCCAGTTGACATTGACTTGAGAAAAAGAAAAAAGGCACTTATCCTTTATGAAGCTAGTGTTGCATCATGAACAGCCGAAGACGATAGAAAATTAGAGAGGGATGAAATATCAGAATAAACTGGAGTTCCTGGTGAATTCTGGGATCAGTCAGTTTGGGGCCAATGAACACAGACTGCAGAAATAGTTCAGCGGTTTCAATCAAATCAAATAACACAGAGCAAAATTGTGCATGCCTTCAGAGGAACAGAAGACATTACACAACTGTTTTCACGGGTTAAGTAGTATTTCTAATGACAGTAAATTGGTGGAACGCCCTATAACTAAGTATTTAGAGCATTAGAAAAACATTTTAGGACTTATTTCTACCATATTTGACATGAATCAGGCAAGAGAGGTATCTAGCTAACAGAAAGTATAGAGCAGACACCTGTATACACCAAAATAAAAACATGCAGATAAAAAGAGCCCACTGAGAATATTCAGTCCATAACAGATCTCGGATAAAGTGCCCGGGAAAAGAGGATTGCAGCCGTGCATTTATAGTTAATCTTTGGAACGAGGCAGGGCAAAGAGAAACCTAGGAATTCTGTTAACAAAATGAAAGGAAAAAAAGAGCATCAGGCACGCTCATCTCTGAAAGGCTCCTGCTACTCAACCGGGTCAGATGAATAAAGAGGTTTTAACCTAATTTCTCACATCCACCACCGCTCTGACCGTGCCTGACCGCGAGAAAGAGACAGCGTGTGTAAACGTAATGGAATTAATCCAGTTTTTGACTTGAAATACACAGCTGCAGTCATATGATAAATGCTTTTGGTTGAGGCTGAACATCAAAAGATGCCGTCTTCAAACACATTTTCTGCCAGTGTTCTGTTTTCCATCAAACACTTCACATGTAGACCGAGCACATTTCTGTCTGAATACTCCTTGTTTCAGAGTCTAACAAGTACATTTTTAATAAGAGAACACAAATATGATAATAAGGGGAGCCGTTTCAGTGGCAAAGACAAAAAGCAAATGAATATGCATGGTGGAGAGCAGTATTAGCCCTTGAACTAATGTACTTCCATCCTGAGTAATGACTCATCACATGGAAAATGATGGTGATGTAGGATCGAAAACCATACAAAGGTTTATCCAAAGATTACACTGCCCCCTGCTGGACAACGCAACGCAACACTTACATAAGAGAGGTTACAGTAGTTCAGTGTTCTGTTACCTGCAGACTGTACATTCTTATTAATGTCTGATGAATACATAAACTCACAAGGATGCAAACAGTCATTCTTAGTGATTATAGTAAGTGGTTTTCTAGTGACACTGTATTATGTGAGCATGTTGCCTCCTTACAGTGAATGTGTGTGTGCGTGGCTTCAACTGTAGGACATTTTAACCTAGGAAGAAAATAGGAGGATTTAAAAAGAGGATTTGCAAAAATGAAGCATTTTGCACATCAGTGCCATATATAAAAGATGTTAAGCCATATTCTGTGACCTGATAAGGAATTTTAGCCATATTGCTGGTCTTTTTCCCCAAATTGACCCAATATTTTTATGTAACACTGCATCTGGTACTAAACTACACACAGGCAGTACAAGCACAAGGTCACCCACCTCACCTCAGCGAGGTGGGTGCCTGCAGCTCTCAGAGCTCACGTCCATCCCTAGCCTTGTTTAAAAAAAAAGAAAATCCCTCATTAGCATTTGATATAATCAAGATTATTCTTCTGTCGAAAAAGGTGGAAAATGTGTATAATGTCATTGTATATTTGTCACTTATCGATTCATAGTTAGTCATTTTAATGCACAAATGACAGAAAATGCTGTTTTCAGCCTCTGAAATATGGAGATTTCCTGCTTTTCTCTATGATATCAAAAAAGGAATATCGGTAGGTTTTGGACTGACAAAAAAAGACATTTGAAAGACTTTAAGAAACTGGGATGGACATTTCACTACTATCTGACATTTTTCAGACCAAACGATTAATCGAAAATATGATTATGATTATTCAATAATCGTTAGTGGCAGCCCTGCTAAACACCCTAGACCAGTTGTCCGTTTTTAATGACCAACACCAATTGAGCCAATAACATGCAGAGTTTCTCTCTGTAAACATGTTTATTAATAACTTGGATGATGGATATAGCGCTCAGTGGATGTTTTCTCAAGTTACAATGTCTCTCAGGCACCACAGAGGTTCCCTTTCATCCACCACGATGAACATGAAGCACGACATTGTATATTACTTACAGAAACTATCGAAATATTAAAAACTTCAAAAAAAAGAGTTGGTACAACTACTTTTAAAATGACACAATTTCATAATTTGATATACTGCGCGATTGCAACTGTCCCACACAGGTGAGCACATACCTGTTCTCCTCTTGCTGGGTAGCCATGTTTGCTCTCCCGAGCTAGCCTATTTGACCGCGTAGTTTTTCTGCTTTCATGTTTTGTAATCCTCTCAGAAAGATGCTCGTGGTCCTGAAAGCTCGTTCCGAATAACACACACCGGAAGCAAAAAATCCAGATCTTGTCTTCTCTGACAAGCTAACGTTAGCAGCTAGCCATGTTTTCCCTGGAGTACCACACACACATACTGATTATTTATATCAGCAGTTTGGGTTTAAACAATATTTTGCGGCTGGTAAACCTAGGCGTTTAATTTCAAGGTTGTTGTTTTTTTCCAAAAGGAAGACTTTCATATTGTGCTTTTGAATCCATATCGTGTTGACCGCAGCTGCAACCCGCTCAGGATGAATTCTGACAATTAAGAGAGTAACTGGAAAACAGCCAATCACATTGCAGCGGGACAACAGCTCCAGTCTGATGGCATCACATCTGTGCCATCGGCTTTCACTGAAGGCTTTGGGCATGCGCACTGTAGTTTTCCCACACTTAGTTGGGGCACTTGACGTTGCGAGCTGGCGCTATCCCCACATAGCGACCTCCCAAGTCAAGTGCAAATAAAACACCATTTTACAACTAGCCAATGAACTTGAATTGCAGAATAATGATAAATAACAGCAGCAAACTGAGGATGTTTTATGTCATGTATTAATTCAGAATTAGTCATTTCTAAATTACCCAGTAGCCTACCACTAAAAGCACACTTCTGCTGCCAGCAGGTGGGGCTTTTGGCGCACTTGTCCCAAATGACCTGTAGAAACATGCTCTAGTGTTTTGTTTTGCATACCTAATACTAAAACTCCTTGTTTATTGCTCCAACAACTACATGCCTGGACTCGTAGATAATGATAGATTATTCTTTTAGGAATACCTGAAGCACCTTCTTGAGGTTGAGTGTATAAAGTATCACACAAATAATTGTACCTTTTCATTAAAGTCCTTTCACGTTGTGTGCAAAAGACCATCTATCTTCCCTTTCAGGTGCACTGGATCAATAACTAACAATAGAATAGAGAAGTGTACAGCTTCTTTTGTCGCTCTATTTTTCCACATTCAATATAACAATTCCCAAATACTTGGAAATGTCTTCTGTGCTTTACACTGCAAGTACATTTTCAGTAACAGATTGGTGTGCTCTTATTTTGAAGGTGAACCGAGAACAGAAAAAGTCCTGCAGTTGTTTTTGAAAATGTGAGGAAATGTCCTGATAGCAAGTTTACTTAGAGGTCAGAACTCAATGTTTATGGAATAAAAAAAAAAAAAAAGGTACAGATGGAAAACTGAGATGGATGTTTGAAGGACAGCAAATCCTTCATAATAGAGATGTTATCTACAGAGTCAGTGCGCTGCATGTCCACAGTAAAAAATGGATTCAATCATTTTGTTAGTGTGTGTAGGGTCAACAGTCGCAGTCAATATTTCCAAACAAAAGCTTTAATGGAAAGCTGGGAAGACATTTCTTTGATTTGAAGTTTAACAAATATAAACATCTGACAAGAACATGAACAGTAAACAATATTAAGAGTTTAGGGATTGTCTCATATCGAAGCTTAAAGCTGCCTGTGGCAACAGAAAGAAAAAAAACATCCATCCAGTTAAGCAGTCAGTGAGGAGTGGAGTCCTTTCAAACAGGACCCGAGAAGGCAACATTTGCCCCAAATGTCCCAGAGCTTTGCTCTGTTTTCCTATTCATGATGTCCTGTATGGTAGAGATGGGCAATGGTTGGCCCCTGTCCCTCCGTGGGGCATGAAGCAAGTCCACCACCGCAAAACTGGGCTTTGGACGCCTGCGTCTTAATGCCCGTTTCTCCGCCCGGGTCTTGGGTTGAGGGAGTCCATCACAGATTCGGTTGCAAGCTGTGGTGATGCCACAGAAGGAGGGGTCATCTGAATGTGAAGATCCCTCCGAGCTGCCCTCTGATGGTGAATCTCTAAACATAGGTTGAAGTAACCTTTTTGTAAAGGGTGTGGGGTTCGTGGCGACAGGTACACCGTTACATACAATAGTTCCATTACAGAGTTCTGGAGCAGCGAGAAAAGAGGGTTTCAGAGTCTCCACTTTCTCCATGGGTTTCATCTTACGGCGTCTCCTCTGCGGGGGAAAAGGTCAGGGAGAAAGAACCTATTAATCAGTTGCAACCAGTATTTCAAACCACACCACAATAGATTCATCTTTACACACCTTTCTGTTCGCTGGACAAAGACTCTGCGTCTCTTCTGCAAGCAGCATTTCTGGGCCTGTAGACCAAAGATTGAGGTTAGTTTCCACTACGACAAAGAATGTTGCAATTCTCAAGTGATTACCTATGCAAGATATATCAAATGTCTTATTAATATTTGTACCCTGATAGCACTTGTGTAGTACAACATACCTTCAGTGGCAAGTGAGTGTATGAGCGGATAAGATGCACTCCTCTTCAAGCCCATCTCATCACAGGACGAGAACTGCCTATTAAGGGAACAGTAACAGTTGAGGGAAAAGACGACATGTAGCACCTTTTTCAAGACACGAGTCACGGCTGTGGCATCGCTTAAGATTCCAGCTGCGATGCTCTTGATGATTAATTGTATCAATAAAGTGGCTTAATGAGTAGAAGCCATTCAAGGCGCAGTAACCTTCACCCATTAGCTCTTATAGCCCATTTGGAGATGCCACTCAGCGCTTATTCACTCTCCACTAGAGCTTTTTCTTTGCCACCATGTACGTAAAGATACATCTGAGCATTGCGCTGCCTTTGTCAAGGTTGAATGGAGTATAAACGTTGCCGCCTTGGTTCAGACTATGGAGCCTCCGTGTTGTTGTTGTATAAAGCTCAACCCGCTCCACAGCAGGTGATTAGTTGATGCCTTTATTTGCAGTGCAAAAAGCTCAGAAAAATCAACGGTTCAGAAAGAAATGTTGCTTTTTCGCATTGTAATTTCCGTATCCTGTGTGAAGGTACTCATGACAAAAACAGTAACTATAAAGATATTCACGTGCAAATTAAACGATCTTGTAAAAGATATTGTTTGTCATTGTATATGTTTTTCAGCAGAAAGTCAAACTATGATTGTCTTGCTACCTTTCAGGGCAGCAGTAGGTGTAGCTCTTAGGTATGGGTGGCTCTGGTTCTGTGGATGGAGGAAGATCAGAGATGCGGCAGTAGTTGGCACACAGCAGCAGGCCGAGACACAGACACAACAGCAGCGAGAGCAGCAGGTAGTTCTGCCTGTCGGACACCTGGGAGACAGACCATCGATGATATCGTTAGCAAAACAGCAGCAATGTCTGACTTAATGAGAGACAGAAAAATACAGTGAAGACATTTTATAACAAACCATTCTATTTGTACACATTCAGACATGCATTTCAGAAGTTACATCTGTAAAATGTCAACGCATTTAGTGGCCTTGAAGAGGTTGAAGCTTACAGCACGTGCCATATCACCGCAACGTTACGAGTTCGATTCCAGCTTTGGGACCTGAATGTCATACCTCTCTCTCCCCCAACCTCCGCCGCAAAATGCCACAAACAAAAATCCTAAAATGACCCATGTGTCATGCTGACGACGTGGTCCCGGAGAAAGAGTACATGTCCTCCGTTTGATAGGAGTAAATCTGAAAAGACTGATTACAGATGAAGGATGCCTGAAGCGTTGGATCTACCTCGTTCTGCAGCTGGCTGACACTGACAGACAGGTTGAGAACCAGCTGAGTCACATTCTCCAGCTGGCCCTGCAGCAGCTGGATGGACTCAGTCTGACGCTGGTCCTATGGGAGGAAAGGGACAACAACAAATTAAGCAACCATGTTCACATAATTCAAATGGTATGTGAGGGTCCGCTGGCTGTGGAGGACTGACTAACGGTGCTAACATGTTTCTTTACACTAGTTAGCCACTCCATCTCTACTTTCTTATGTTCAACGGAAAATGAGTTACTTACAGGCTGGAAAAATGGAAATTTCGAAAAAGCCTAAATGAAATGTAATCTTTTAGTGATCGTCACACAAATGATCATTGGACCAGTGCAGTGCCAATATTATATTCTGGCCAATAAACCGATTAGCATGAAAAATATAACAGGAAATTAAATTGATACAAGAGGTCCCGCCCTCCTCTGCCCCCTACCACCACTTCACACCCTTTGAAAGTATTAGGAATAAATATTTGAAAATGACAATGTTGTTTTTTCTCTGAGTCTGTCACTACGGGTAACCCTTTTCACATAATTATAATCATTTCACCGAATGTTATTATAAAGATATTGATTAGAGCAGCTCTAAACCTAAAGCAGAAAGCTTTTGGAAAAATACACTTGAAACAGAATCTGAAGCAATATTGTACTCAGCATAGCAAGACTTCCAATTGCATTTTTAAATCAGTATTACAAAATGACAATGACTGTCTGGACAAAACATGTTGCCCACATTGCTCACCTGCTCCTCTGCTATTCTGGAGGTGTTCTGTAGTTTAATGATGGTTTTGTTGAAAGCCTTCTGCATCTCCTCCATTTGCTTTCGATACCTTGAATCAAATCAAAGAAGAAGTCTTAATATTAGAGCTGCAACTGAAGCATTTATTGGAAAGGTATGTCCCTTTTGAAGTCATTAAATGAAGATGTACTTCTTTTGTCTTAAAATGACTGAAAACTGCATTTTCTGCCATTTTTGCATGAAAACTTATTTTAACGATTGATGCATTACCTCTAAAGAATCCATCTTGGACTTTGAGAAACTGGAATGGACATTTTTCCATATTTTCTGACATTTTATAGACCAAACGATTTAGCGAGAAAATAAGCACCAGATTAATCCATAAAGAAAATAATCGTTGCAACCTCTACTCGGTTTATACACAATGGAAGACAACCATACTCTGCTTTTCTTTTGTCTGTAGCAACTGGTGTGTGTGTCTGTTTCTCACCTCTGGCTTAGCTGCTCCAGGTAGCGTCCGCTCAGTGACATGTTCATCTCCAGGGCCTTGATGCGGTTGTTGAGTCTCATAAACACCGACTCTTTCTGGCTGGAGCCATGCATTGGGTTCCCAATCTGCTCCGTGCCATTGGGGGTCTCTGCGTAGATGTCTGAGAGGGACGCAGAGGAAGGCTTGCCACCTGACGATGGAGAGATGTCCTTCCGCAAATTCCTCTGGTTTAGTTTCTGTGATGACCGTGTGACCACCAGAGGGCTCAAGTTCTGTAATGGTGTCTGGAACACGGTGGGACACTTCAGTGGAAGCAGTGCCGCTGTCAGATATAGCTGGGGGGTCAGGGTGTTCTAAATGAGGGGAGGTGGTGGGAGAGAGAACTTGATATTCATCCGTCGTATCTGGGGTTTGGATGGAGGCAGATATCTCTGGTTTAAAAAGCTCAATGTCAGACTTCTCTTCCGTCGGTGCCACTGAGGCATCGTCCACTGTGGCACCGACACTGGGCTTTACATAGATTGAGCTACTGAGAGAGTCTGAAGGCTCAATGTGCTTCTCTTCAGCCAGCACATCCTGGCTCTTTTCTGGCTCCGGCGCTGGTTCCTCAGAAGACAGCTGTGGTGTCTCCACAACAGGGACTGGTTTGGCAGGGGATGAGTCAGTGGCACTGGGCGTGGGGAGGATCGAGGTTTGACTGGGCTCCAGCAGAAGAGGTTCGGACATAGACTCTTTGTGAGATTCTACGGTGATCCCTGGAGGCGGTGGAGCTTCTGCAGCGCTGGCTCCGCTCTCTGGCTCCCGTTCAGACGCTTGTTCTTGTTCATGGGGCTGATGTACCTCACTGTGGGGCTGCTGAGGTTCAGGGCCAGCAAGGGGGGGCCTGGGGTAGTTGGATAGTAGGAATTATTTGGTTTCCGTTCATAGTTTGGCTTTTCCTTTTTTTGGATAGCAGAGCCGGACACTGTCGATGGAAATACACTTGGAGGGAAGCAGCTGCGCAAACGCTAGCGGAAGACAGTGAAGGAAGTAGTGAGCAGTAGTTCTGGATTTCATGCTGTCGCTCGTGCCGATTCCTTTTCTCTTTTTCTTCATCCGACTCCTCCTCCTTATCCAAAAGTGTGATTGTATAGCGGATATGTTCTTCCTCATCTTTCTCTAAGGGAATGATAACTTCTTCCTCCACTGGGAGGAGCTCTTGTTCGCGTGTATCGGCTGTAGGCGTCTCTGAGGACGGGGCTACAGTTACAGGGATACCAGAGTCTGGTAAAATCTCTTCCACTTCAGAGTCTGGACTAGAGAGGGAGAAGGACAATATATAGTACATATTAAATGCAGTTAAGGGAGCGCTAAATCAGGGTATCTGCACATTTCGAGTTTTAAGACTTTTTTAATACCTTTAAAAGAAACAACTGCCACATTTATCACTTTCCTCTATTCTTACAGTAAGGATAACATTTCAATCTGTCAATAATATCTAATTAGGTTGTTTTAAAACAATGCCAGAGTAAGGTTTTGTTGAAGGTGAATTCACAGTGATGAAAGATGACTCATGTACTTACACTAAAGTGAGGTCCGTAGTTTGAGAGGCGGCTTCAAGTTGGGGTGGTGGCTCAGTGGTGTTCACTTCCTGTGATGAAAGGTTGCCTACAAAAGGTGAATAAGAAAGATAACCTTGAGAGTGAACACACAAATAATGATATCTTACAGAAGTCATTGCCAACAACTCAAACGTTGGGAAAATAAAGAAGTGACTGTATCTGGATGTCAGAGGTGCTGGGCAGAAATGTCACGCTGAATGCGTTTGGTCATACCTTGCATCTCCGGGCCTCCGCCGAGAACATTGACAGCAATATTATTTACCATGTTTAAAATGACATCTGAAGAGAGAAAGTAACGAGCAGAGAAACAAGTCAATACAGTTGTTCAGGTTCATTGTAGACGTCTTTATGCAGTAGAAATCCATGTTGGCTATATTTACCCTTTGCTGATCCAATCAGATTCTTGGATAACTCGTCTTCCCCGGGTGTATATCCAGGAGGGTAATCTGTAGGGAGCCGTGCACTTAATAACACACATCAGTCTCATGACAAAGCATTAACAGGACTATGAAAAGTGTCAATGTAAAACTATTCAATAGGTGACTTTGGTGCAGTGAATGTAAACATAATGCCTGAACACACACACACATGAGTGGGGTAATTAATTACAAGTGATACAAACTGTACCGAATGGGTTAGTGTGTCTTGCATGCTGAGAACATTTCCTACTGTAGTAAATATATGATGTAGAGATGCAGACCGATCGGCTGGTTGTCAGCTGATCAGCTATGAGCAGTGATCAATCTGACAATGTCAACTGTTTTTATAATTTAATAATAAATTAATTAATTTATATTTATATATATATATATATATATATATATATATATAATAAAAGATGTAAAAAAAATGTATATATAAATGAAAGTGAGAGAAGGTCCTGTAACTTGGTGCGGTTTTGGTCAATGTTTTATTATGATTTTCCATTAAAGAAAAGTGATCAAAAACGGTTTGAGTACGTTGTCAATTACAGTTCTTAAAAAGAAAGAAGTTTGGACTTTGAAGAAACTTGTAATTGGTGCTTCTCTAATGTGTTGCTCTAAGCTCTTACCCAAATCATCGTCCTGATCATCTGGTCTTTCTGGGGGATCAGCGATCTCCTCGTACTCTTCCACCATGCTTGTGCCAAACACCCTGTCAAAATAAATACATCAAAAACATTCTATCAGAAAGCTCCTGTAACAGTGAAATCTGATCTGTCGCCACTTAGAGGTGATCCAGCCTCATTCTTTGAGACTTAAGCCTACAAACACACACCGGTCATTTAGTGTAGGAGAATCCTCCAACAGCTGCTCATTTTTCTGAACATGAGACCTTTTAGATTCCTGCCACTTCATTTGTACTCGAGCTTCAGCCAGATTGATCTTTACATGTTGCAGAAGTGGAAAGAACAGCTGCAATAGCTCTCCTGGTTCCCACCAAAGGCTTGATAGTGTGGGTAAGTGTGAACTGACCACGAACACCTGTTAAATATTACATCCTATCACTTGACACCATCTAGAGTTCATGCAGTGTGCAACAAGCGATCATTTGGAAAGCACACTTTAAGCCAACTGGTTTCATCAGTTCAACTGGAAAAATGCAAAATCAACCAAAAAGACATAAAACAACACAAAGTACAACGTGAGGACTCATCCGTAGCAATATCTACATGTTGCTTTTAGGGTTTTTTCCATAGTACGGTTTCTCACTTCTTGTTTAGAAGCTAACAATATTCAAATCATGTTAGAAAAACTGGACATAAATATTACGTACCTTATGAGACTCAGGGGACAGAAATGCTCAGAGCCAAAGTGAGAGACCAGCTCGACCTAAAAAGAGAATTAAAAAGAAAAAGAAAAAATCAGATAATACAACAACACTTGGTGCTTATTGTACCCGCGCACATTAACACTCGCAGCAGTGGTTGTGTTATTAACAAACAGCAAAGCAGGGATTTTGTTTTGTTGTAAAATCAATACAACGGACTAACAGGAATCATTGAGAGACTGAACGGTGACGCGAGTACATCTGAAGAACATCTCCAGACCGGGCAACTTAGATCATTTGGCCAATTCAAAACCCACCTTTTTAGTTTGGCTTTTAATTAAATGTTCTGTAGTCTTGTTTTATGCCGTTTATTGAGTTCTGTGTTTCTATTAACCACAAAGTTATGTGTTGCTCTGTGTATGGGTTGGAGGGGGGGGGGCATTGTTTTTATTGTATTTTTTGTTGTGAGTTTTCAATTTTTTCTTTTTTTGGAGACACCGGGAAGCCTTTTTGACATCATCCTTTTCTTTTTCTTTTTTTTCCTCGATCACACCATCATTTCTGTCAAATGTTGTATTTGTACTATGTTGTTTATCCTGTACACACGACATCTATTGCACGTCTGTCCGTCCTGGGAGAGGGATCCCTCCTCAGTCTCTCCCTGAGGTTTCTTCCATTTTTTCCCCCTTTAATTATGGGGTTTCTTTTAGGAAGTTTTTCCTTGTGCGGTGCGAGGGTCTAAGGACAGAGGGTGTCGTAACCTGTACAGTCTGTAAAGACAAATGTATAATTTGTGATATTGGGCTATATAAATACATTTGTTTTGATTTGAAGCACTTTGTGTTACGTTTGTTTTGTATGAAAAGTGCTCTATAAATAAAGTTTGATTGATTTGTTATTTATCATTTCTTGGGTTGTCAAATGTTCATTATGTGTGATATGATTGTATTCAAAGAGTATTTCTTGAAGTTAGAATTGGTTAGCAGCTAGCATAGCAAGTTAGATTCTAATCATTGCAGTTGTTCACAGCACAAACACCAACATCCCGCTCCCTCCGTGTTTACTGTTCCGCTCACACAACCACAGACCTC
This sequence comes from Cottoperca gobio, assembly GCF_900634415.1. Lineage (NCBI taxonomy): Eukaryota > Metazoa > Chordata > Actinopteri > Perciformes > Bovichtidae > Cottoperca > Cottoperca gobio. Next base: position 19,982,204 of record NC_041371.1, read on the forward strand.
TACAAGAAAAGCAGGCTAACCTTTATGTACTTGGTGAACATCTGAAGCAAGAGACAGGAAAAAAAAGAGAAAACAATTAAGAGACATGTACATGCATTTAAAACAGGACCAGAGAGTGTATGTTGGTTTTCATCTGAGACTGACCCTAGTTACAGTTTACACTGCAGTCATTCTACGTGCGTTCAGAGATTCAGAGGGAAAGTGAACAGAAACAGCTAAACAGCTAAACGCTCACCTGCATTAGGACATCAGTGATTCCTCTGCACCACTTTAGCATAGAATAGAGACAAGTGCAATGGTAGTGTGACTAGAAACGCTCACCTTCACATATTTAGCATAAAGATGTTCATCTAATGGGAAGCTCTGGACTGTGCGCTCATCCCGGGCGTGGAAGGTCCCCAGCTTCAGCCACTTGTTTGTTGGATATCTACAGATGCAAAGGCGCCTCTTTGAAAAACAATCCCATTCACAAAGATCAGCACTTATAGCCCCACACATGTACAGTGAAATGATTAACATCTTCAGAGAGTTGGAGCTAACCGTAGCACATTTATAACGCCGTCACGCCCAGACTGTCCAGTGATCGTTGCATATTCAATCCCAAATACGGTTTCTCTCTGTCACGTTTGAATTCCTGTGAAGTTTTGAGGAAAGCCTCTGCACCTGTCAGTCAGGACCTGTAGCTCGCCGACTGAACATTCATTTGTCTCTCTGCCATTGTTCCATCTCCGGTGTTCTTGGCACCAAATGCAACATTTATACTTTGCTACATGGATCATTGGAATCAGTAACTTTTATGGACATGTTTGCGCTGATATAGTGTCTAAAGCAGTATCCTGGTGTTGGGTGGAAATTAAACGATGTTCACCCTGCACCAGCTTGCACCTGGGAGAGAAGCATTGCTGGAGAGCAGAGAGAGCTCTGCACTGCTGACCCTTCAGTGTGTTTGCTCATATACTGGTAGATGTTGTACGTGTGGTAGCTGCAGTGCATACCTATCACTGATGGAGACAAGAAAGTCTTTGGGAGTAGAGGAGAATAGCTCAAAGTTAGCGATGTCCAGCTGCTTCACCTGGATGGGCTCACAGAGCTCAATGATGAACCTGGGCGAGAACCAAAAGCAAGGCTTCAAATATTGGCTTCAGGTGGAGGCGAAAATAAATGTTATGTTACATCTGTGGATAGAAAGCAGGAGATGTATGCATACTACACACCAGATTTTATTACTGCAGGGGTTCAGCATGTACATGTCCATGTTCTCCTTCAATATGGCTGAAGTGCTCTGTATGGAACAAATTCACAAATCAATATTCGCTTGGATTTGTCGTTACGTCAACATCCAGCAGCGTAAGCAGATTCCCCGAGTAGCATCGTACACACAGTACCTTTGCTTCTTGGTTAGCACCAAGGATCTTGGCTCCACACTCCACCGAGGCGTAGTTATTGAAGTTCTTCTGGACCTTCTTCACCGCATGAGAAGCCACATTGTTAGAAGTATGAGTAGACTGAGCTATTGAGAGGACGGACATAATAAAGAATTATTATTTTACACACATACGCTAGAATATGTTCTGGATCCTCAATCTTAACACAATTCAAAAGGATAAACTTGTAAACGTACTCTTTTCGTTCTCGACCTCCCTCATCTTGCGCGTCCACTCATCAAAAGTGGGGATGTCCTCGGGGTCTTTGCTGCTCGGAATGGAATCTGGGCCTGTGGTAACAGGGGAGCTCGGGTCCTGTCAAAGATAATGACAAAATGAGAGCAGGGCACCTCCTTTGGTAGAGAGAGGAAGAATAGTTCACATGGTATCCCAGTTCCTTACTTGCTCTTTCAGCATGTGTGACGTGTTGGCCTCCGGCTGCTGTGAGCTGTGACCAGTCGGAGAAATCAAAGGTTGGTCCGTCTGGGTTTTAGTACCTGCAGTGTGAACATTGGAAGTGTTCTCCAGAACAATTGGAGGACTACTGTGGGAACAAAACAAAAAGCATTGATGCTTTGTCTTTTAAAAAAGGTATAATAATATGCAACATTTCTGCATCAAAATGTCCAAAACACATCTCGACCTATGAGTATATTTTGTTGAGGTGTGTACCTACTGTACCAGAGAAATCTGTCATTTTAATCAAGGTAACGGATCTGTTTTATTTGGTCGCCTGTAATGAAGAATTTTAGTCATCGGCCGTCTGGATCTTAAGTTATCAGAGAAACAATCTGAGCAAACACTCGCGGCAGCCGAAGTGCATCGAAGAAACGCTGATTTTAACGTGAAACTTCTTTATTCAGTGTTTCTGCTGGTTTTAATCAGCGGGTCCATTTGTTTTGGAGAGGAGGAGACCTCTATGGATAACTCGGCTCCCACTAAAAACCTCCTGAACAGTGAAGGCATTCTAACCGGGAGAAGCTGACTGCAATGACAAACTCCCATGATCCCACGCTACTTCACAACGCCACCACACTCCGTCTTTAGGAACTGTTTTGATTGACAGACTCCTAGAGGCAGAAAATTAAAAATTGTGTGTTTAAGTTGAACTATAAACAAATGATGTGGTGGTCAGTCTCACTACCTACTCAAACCCATTCAAAGCCAACTTCACAACAATGCAAGACAAATTGTATTTATAGATTTTTAGTTCTCCAAGTTTCACCGGACCCACCTATCATTGTCATATGGGTTGTCTTCTCCCTCTTCTCCTTCGCCTTCTTCTTCTTCTTCTTCTTCTTCTTCTTCTGCTGCTGCTGCTGCTGCTGCTTCTTGTCCTCCTTCTTTTGCTTCTTCTTCTTCTGCAGCTTCTTGTCCTTCTTCTTCGCAGTCAGCTGGCGGCAGGTCAGAATCAATGTCCTCAGGTGCAGCTACGTCAGCTGCATCATCTGAAACACTGAAATGAAACAACAATCCATATTACACGTTTGCAGCCCTTTCACTTCAAATAAAAAACAAGTCGTTTAAAAAAGGAACTTGCTCTCATAATAACCTGAAGCAATGTGCATTTTCAGTCAGATACAGCAAAGCAAGCAGATAACTGGCAGATTCAACGAACAGCTCTTATGAAATAAAACAATTATACAAAAGACTTAAATAAGCCTGGAGGTAATAATATCTTGCCTGTCTGGGATGTTGTCTTGAAGGTTAACCATGTTGGAGTCGTCTTCAAGCTCAGCAGCGAAGTCAGAGACAGGGCCGGAGGAAGGCAGCAGGTAGTCCTGGTGTTGAGTGATGGAGCTTTCAGGATGTTCATTTTCTGAGCTCTGCTCAGGTTCTGGCTCGGGTTGTGAAATTCCGTTGTCTACTTCCAACTCTTCCTCTACAGAGCTTTCCTCCTCTTCAAAGGCCTGGTGGGTAAACAGAGAGATATTTGAGCTGTGGAGGAAAATATTAAAACGGCCGGCCCATTAGTAGAACAATTCATCAGAAATGTATCGAGATAACAATATGGACTAGAGCGATATCTAAATACTATTATGAATTCAATATCGTGGTGCTGCAGACGTCCGGGCCTACAAATCCTATTCTACAGACTTCAGAAACTGTTTGGTGAATCCTGAGAATAATGATGCAAACATTATCGCTCTCTCTAATATGTGAATAATATTGTAACTGTAATATCCGCCTACCCATTAACCCGAGCTAGATGTAGCAAACAAGCACTTAAAGCTTTGAATGTGCCAGGAAGGATCAATAAAAAGGAACGGACGGTACGATGCTCTGGAGGAAACCAAATGGAAATCTTAGCTTATGCATGTCTTTGAAATGATCACTCACAAAAGCAAAAGTCTCAGCACAAAATTAATTTGTAGTATTAAGTTCATTTTTGGGGATTGTCAAATCTAAGTTTTAATGTACGCAAGTGCTGCAACCATACTGTACCTCTTGTGTTGTCTGCTCCTCTTTTTGCCAATCCTCCTCAATCAACTGCTCATTGTTAGATAGGGACTGGTCAGGCAGGACCCAGCTTTCCTCAACCTAGAGAAAAACACACACACAAATCCATACACACACACATCATTGACACCATGGAAGACACAGTTCAGTCACAGAAGCCAAATGTTTTGTTTTGCTAGTCCATATATTCAGATACTGTTGTGCAACTACTGTTAATCTGATCAGAGTCTGGAATGACGGCAGGTTTCCTGTGTCGATAATTCAGCTAAAATATATAAATAGTCACAGAAGTTATTTCATACAGCAACCTGCGAGACCTCTGGGCAATGAGATGGGTTCTATTAATGTAGTACAACAGATGATGTTACCTTGTGATGATGAATATTTTCCCCCGACTCTTCCTCCGAACCGACGTCCTGTGAGGACACGGACCTCTGAGCCTCCTGGTGCGACTCTGTGCAACAGACATAGCAACTAGGGTACCTACGAGAGGAAGGGAAAGACAATCAGTGTGATAACAGCATACGAGGCAATTTGTCTGAATGTGGGTCACTTGTTAATGCATTAGAGGACAACGTCCTGGTATCTGGGATAGAAGTATAAGTGCTGTGTAAGGGTATAAACTCTTGAATACTAAACATTGTATTGGACTGCAGTGAGTCATACACAGTGGAAGCTGCGGTCACAGTGTGACGCACTGAGAGAGTCCCAGCGGCCTGTATCCCAGGGTAGACAATATATCTTATCTGAATGCAGTCAGGGAATGCTGTCCACCTGACTAGAGGGCCTTGAAAAATGAACGTATTTAAAAGTTAAAAAAACATTTTCTTTTATATGTTACTTATATTTCAATATGTTCTGTTTTTTTCCGTCTATTATCTGAAACCTGCAGCGTCTTTCACCTTCTCGTGAAAAAAAGACAATAGAAAGTAAAAAACAACAATAAATAGCAGCAACAAGGATTTAAATAGTTTCAATAATAATGGAACATTCCTGTGGGATAAAAGGTCCTCACTCCAACAGCGACTGCAAACTTCACTACAATCCAAGCAATTATCTGGATTTCATTCTGGATCCCAGGTCAGGAACTTAACTTGGCCACTGGGCTGTCTGGCGTAACGGCGTTGTTGACCTGACTGGAGGGTCTAGACTAGTGAGAGACCTTTTAGTGCACAAGAGAGCATTTGTTTCCTAATTGAAAGCCCCTCAGGAGCAAGCGTGGTGTTAAGGCACGACTTGCTCAATAATTAACTAACTGCTTACAAAGAGTTAGACTTAACAAAGAAAATGAAATGCATGAGGTATTAAGAGGGATATGGATATAGTCTAATAATATGCTGTACATAAAATAATGAGTTTTTCAATATTTAATAGTAATTGGTGAAATACAATTTAAAAAAAGACAAGAATAGGACGTGTTTAGAGCTGTAACGATCAGTCAACAGACACAAAAATAACCGAGAACTATTTTGATAATGAATTAATCGGTAAAGTAATTTTTCATGCAAAAATGGCAGACATTTTGGATTGATTGCAGGACCTTGTGCAATATTTAAGAACAGTGCTTTTACAGAGCAGGTTGGATAAATGTTGAAAGAATGGCCCACTATGCAACAAATGAAATAGATATACATGTCTCCAACAAGTGCAAAGATCATGCGTATGTATCCACTCATCAAGATTGTCCTGGTGACGCACCTCTGACTGACAAGTGACCTGTGAGTCTCTCAACTTCCGTCACATGAATGCCATGTGGCATGATGCATCATCGATTACTCCAATTATAATAATCTGATAAGATTTAGAAAATGACGATATGGCGTCACACATATGGTGATTATTATTTCATGCACTGAAGAGATTTGAATAAGGAGTAAAACAAATCCTTTATATTGAGACACAGTGATTCATGATGCAGCGGTCTCTTGAGACGCATTGATATGGAGAAACCATGCATCACTTGTGTTATTATAGACTTTCTACTGTGGGAAAAATAGTCATAGTTTATTATAATGAGTTACTGTTTGATTCCAAGCCATTATTCAAATCCTTTAAATGTTGGCACACAAAAATAATTAAATGTATTATTACTTTTTAAACAACCCTACAATGGTCTAATACAACCACGTGTATTTGTAAAGGCATAGATGCCCCGGTATGACAAACAAACAGATGATGGTCAAATTCATATAGTTACAATAAATATCAGCCAAACCTATTTAAGAGCAAAAATAAAAACATTCATGACTTAGTTCCTCCATTAAGTCTCCCAGTTTGCCATTCCAGTTACCCAGCATGCAGTTACCAGGCTGTTACACCTGAAAGTAATACGGCTGTTTATCATGTCAGTGGATATTTACACCTGTGTTTTCCTTGCATGTCTGATCAAGTCAATTAACATCTATAAACTGACAAAATTCCAGGCTTAACATGTTTTCATTTTACTGAATTGTTTTGTGCCAAGAGTATAGATCACAGATGTTAAAAAGGTCAGAAATGCTATCACTCACAGCTTCACTCTGAACTGAAAGTCAAAGCAATGCTGGTGAAAGTAGGCCAGGTCATCATTAACATAGATGTTAATACCATATTACATCATCCCCATCCTCCCTTCTCTATCTAAAGAACAGTAGTCAAGTGCGTGTTGTGTTTCTATCCTCTAACATCATGGCTACAGCCCACACTCATCCTACATAATCTCCCGCTCTGCTGGCTTTACTGTGTTCTGTCAGACTTACATGGTCCTAACAACCTCCAGCTTTCAGGAGGACGTGGTGGGACAATAATTCTGTCAAGAGCCGATGAACCAAATCTGTGCAACGTCGGCTAACGTTAGCTGTGTGACAGTATGGGTCGTGGGAATCACCAGCTACTGATGTAGACTCAGCAGGTTCATTTGTGTGTAGCACAGATCTTGTTGTTTTAGGTCAAAAGTCGAGATTCATACACAAACGTGTAGTGGCTGATTAAACTCATGTAACTAATTGTGCTAAATCACTCACAATGTCATCAAGTGGAGGGGTATATGTATGTGTTAGATAGTTACTAACTTGTCTGTCAGCTAGCTGTGTTAAACCTAGCTAACAAGCTAGCTAGTAATTCAGCAACTCAAGCTAACTCGTAACACTGACAACAAAAGTCAGCCAGGTGCCACATCACAACATCCTGGTAACGCTAGCTAGCTAGCTGATGCAATGCGTTGTAGTAGATTTAAACATTGGGTAACGTTTGTCGGAAAGTGTGTTACTTTTCAGTCAATGACGTGGTAATAATACTCAATTCAAATGTGGTGAGTTTAGTCAACTTACCTACAGACTACAGCTACACATAGCCAGGCTGACACAACTCGCCATAACAGTGGTGTCATCTTCATCCCTCTCCTGCCGGGACAGACATCCTCACCTTTTTAAAAATAGCGTTTTATTCTTTTATCAAGCGGTCTCATGAGCTGTGTGGTTAAACACTAATCCACCCGCTGTTTCTTGTTCATTTAGCTGACGTTCGCTGTTTCGCGGCTGAAGTGTGAATGTGATGCTAGCCGCTGTCACCCACGCACACAGCCTGCTAACGATTGTCGAGCAACTGTCCAATGAAAAGGCAGAGAGGCTGTTGCGCAGTTCAAACTGAGCGTGTGTTGGGAGCGCTCGTTTCATGGACTTTGATTGCCCGAGTGGGTGGTGCTTCTCCTAGTGAGGCATTTAAACCGGGTAAGAAAAGCTACTTTCTGCTTTCAAATGTTATCATCATTTTGATAACGACAACTAATGGTCAAATAATAACAAAATAGTCCCACAATATGATTAAAATGACTGATCCACGAGATAGTGGGTGGATAACACATAAACCGTGTCAACTGAAGTGGTAAACATAGGTAGATCCATGCCCAGTAAGAGGAGGGTGATGAGTAATATTTAAGGTGATCAATATTCTGCCAATCAAAGGTTTGTTTGCAAAAACAAACTAAAAACAATTAGGCTATCAACCTGCAACAGGTTGGGACAATAAAATAAGAGTGAGGGTCGTTGTTCGGCAGTGGGGGTCCACTTTGCGCATTTCGTAAGAGAAATCTTACAATGTGCAGGCTTTAAACCCTGCTTAAAGACAGTCACAGCATGTCACTAGAGGGAGCCATCTACGCAACATTCAAAAAGAATATTTGAAACCCCCTTGGTGAGGGCAAGGGAAGAAACATGAGGACATTTAGGACAGATGTACCTTATCATGAAAATAGCTGGCCAAGGCCCATTGAAATGACCACTATATATTTTTCTTATACATATATATATATATGTGTGTGTGTATATATATATATATATATATATATATATATATATATATATATATATATATATATTTATATACACACACATATATATATGTGTGTGTGCAAAAAAGATATGCCAAATGACAGATTTGATAACTTTACATTCAACGAGGCCTCTGCTGGCCGGTAGTGAGAAGGTGCTTTGATTCCTCAGTAATCCCATCGGGTTGCTTTGTCACTGGATGCAGTATGCATAGTAGTCTTTACACATTACCAAAAAAAAAAGCCATCATCACAAACACTGGTGTAGATACTGTTTAATTTCTAAAGCAGGAATAAATATACATTTTAACTTGCAGTCACGGGTTTCATCAACAATATATCAAAATAATGTGTTAGTGCCAGATGGCATACAAAACATGTTGGCTGCTTTAGTGTCACTTTATCTACTTATTTATAATATGTAATAAATAAGTAGATAAAGTGACACTAAAACAGCTGATTTTGTAGATAAATATACAGTACATGTATTTCCATGAAGCAATGTCAACTCTATAAAATTAAATATTAAGATATTTTCCTACATTTTGGCAAGAAGGCATTCGAAAATATACTGTTTATATTTTGGTTTAACTTAATATATTTTCACCATAAGGCAAACAGTCCGGTTCAACATACATGATTAGGCTACTGGCAGAAGCACAAATACAGATATTTGGGATGAGGAAGTGTAGAGATACCCACGGCGTATCGACGTATCGAACACTATATTTATAAGCAATAGTTGCAAGTTCTAAAAAATGTTGTGCCTCACAGTGAGGAACATTTTTTATTGCCATCGTCTGGCTAAAAGAAATCCTGCCAAATAAAAACGCCATTAATCATGTATAAAGACTTGTTCATAGTCTTTGGATCCAATATAAAGTTTGTGAGAAGTGAGAAGTAAATTGGTATTGAACGTGGTAATGATACTACTTAAGTTTGTATTCGGACCCGTATTGTATTAGAGTTATTCTGTAATGTTTGTACCATATGCTATCAAAGAGCTTACTGTACAATCATTAGGGATGCACAATATATATTCGAGCTGATGAATTATCGCCCAATAATGGGAAATTTATAGTGCTGTGTATTATTGTGAAAATGTAATTATAGCCGATAAATGATTGGCCAATAATACGAAGCCAAATTGTTTTCATTGACTTAACAAGCGCAGCATCCACACACCCGATGGAGGAAGACAACACAAAAGGTTATTTGCAATACAATTTTTATTGATGTACTTTACTAAAAAAAAAATGTTTTGTTGTAAACAATAGTGATTTGGTTGGAATATTAAATCATCCATCTTTGCTCACTACATCACAGTCTCTCACCCTAAGTGTGCATAAACTACAGGTTATGAATTTATTTTTAAAATACAAAAATGTGAAATCATCAGTTATCTTTTTGGTATCGGTCATGAGAATTATCTGTTATTGGATGAAAGAAATCCATATTGTGCATCCCTAGAAACTATAATTTGTCTCATAGACAATTTATCCTCCAGGAATACATTAAGTTTCTGTATATTAATAAGTAAGCATATGTCACAAAGTGCAGCATATTATTTGTGAACAACATATTATTATATGTATATATCATAAGTATTGTTGCTGCTTTCCAGTGAAAGTCTACATAAATATAAAGTATATATATATATATATATAACGTTCCCAAAGCCCAGTGGCTTGAACAATAAAGACTCTGTTGACACAGTGAGACATTATGAGGAAGAAGTTTATTGAGGAGCGATACAGAGACACAGAAAATAACAACTGATGCATTCTCCAGTTTAACATTATGCCCTCTGCTAAACAATGCCATGTCACTACAACTGGAACCACTTCGTTGTTGGTCTTCAGCAGATTTCTCTTCTTTTTTTTTCAACTTTCCAATTCTCTACATTTAGCTTTGGCAATATAGAATTGTAATTCATGCCGGTAAGGCAGTCTAAATTCGAGAGAAGAGAGCGTTTAGTGAATAGAGACACAGAGAACGATTAAAGCGCTAGGATCCTTGATGAGGTCTTAATAGTCCACAGGTACAGTATCTCCTTATCATTACCTATATACATCAGAACACAGTTTAGGCCCACATACACAATAACAAACTGACAGAGAAGCACAATACCACCTTAGGCTCTGATGGAGACGCTGACTGACTGACTTCTGATGGCTGTGAGAGAAGAAGGAAATAAGAGAGGCTAGAAGATTTGAGAAAAGAGAAAGAGCACTAGTTTGTGATGGCATGGAGTTGCATGTTTCAAACCTGAGAAAAAGGCTAAATGGAAACATGTAAATGCATGTTCTTCGTTCAATGGAGAAAGAACGGGTGTTTTTCCACGTTGTTTTGTTTTTCATTCTCACGAGTCAGCGTCTGAATCTGAGCTTAAGGCTGCAAGGGTCACAACTTGACCATTGATACAGCACAGGTGGACACCTATGACGAGGTTAAATGCATTATTGAGGCTGTTTCCATATAGAGAATACTGAAGGTGCTCCTCAGCCTTGCTATGTGTGTATGGCTGCTACTACAACACAGGAACAACTCACAAAAGTCCAACATTAAATTTACCCCCGAGGGTTTTATGATTCATCATTTAACAGCTTTGACCATGAAAACGAATACAACTGAAACGCCAACAAACGTGCAGACGGACAGCACATGCACACATCCTCACACACTCGTACATAGGATTACTCGCGCACAAACACGCACGTACACACACATACTAAGATACAACTTCTGTTCCTAAGAGAACATTAAGCTGATAATTAACACTGAAGGGGGCGTTATACAATAAATTAATACAATACTAAATCAAACCCAGCCTACATATAGGCAAATTCATCCCTGCCCCGTATACATACACACAAAACACACGCACACACACTCTACATACACACACTCCCATGCAATAAAAGCAGCTAATGTGCCATGCTGCATTTTGGAATGAGTAGGGCAGTATGACTGCTGAGCATATTTTCATGTAGAAGCAGCAAGTGGGGGTTTGTGAGGTGGGGGTAGAGGTTCCAGGGACTGATACCGGGTAGTGGATCTGCTAAGCAAACCTGGACCACAGGCGAGCAACAAGCACACATACACATACACCACAAGACAAGTACCATACTGTACATAGATATATGGACATCGTCACCTGGCAGGAAATTGAGGGTCAGGGGGTCAACGACTTCAGTGTCTGCACTAAGGAGAGAGCAGGATGGCAGAGCCATGGCTAATAGGAGGATAGATGTAGTGGATAAGGGAAGAAGATAAGTGTATGAGGAAGCCATTTAGATGTTTATGGTGGGACTTGTCTTGTAGGAGATGGCGGGGGCCGCCGGCTTAGATAAGAGGGTGAATGATAATGGAAAAGTGTCAGATAAGAGATTCCAAAAAAGAAAGAGAAGAAGATAGTAAGTGAGAGAGAAGGAGACAACAAAGGAGACGAGATTAGTCTTCAAACTAATTTATAAGATGCAGTGTTTCAAAGCACAAATTGTACAAACGTGTCTCACACAGATTCCAAAAGATTGACTTTTAAGATTAAAACCAAAAATGAGAAGTTAGATTAAAACCTCGTCTGTCACGTCTGTATGCTAAAAGCTTAGCTTAGCATAAAGACTGGAAACGGTGGGAAAGAGCTCTCTAAACCACAGACCTTCCTTACAGCTCACACAAGGACTTGTCACAGTAGGAAGAGCACAGGAGATACTAATAACACTAACAATGGCTCTGCTCTATTCAGGTGGCTCAGTGAGAGTGACAGGAACCTGAAATCAAAGCAGCTTAATGGAATTCATTGTATTAGTTGCACCCGTGCTTTTCCTACTGTGGCAAGTCAAAATGTTTTCCGTGAAAAATACCTATTTGTTGAGCATTTCATCACAAAAACCTGAAACGCACCCATTGTTTGATTGTTAGTTCAATATTTACCATATTGTTACACAACCTAGAGGGGTATCAGTGCTGATATTATGTCATCATGGTCACCTGCTCAACTGTTGTTAGCTGCTGTAGGAAGTAGATTTACACATTTGATGGCTAGAAAGGAATGAACTCTTGATCTAGTGGTAGATAAAGAATCGCCTATGTTTTTTATTTTTTTGATAATATTGTTATATATTTTCAGTTATATGTAAAAAAAAAAAAAAATGTCATTATAAATACGCAAAATATACAGTTTAGAGATTTACTCGTAGGTCAGCTACATAGACAGAGGACTTTATTGATTTGGTAACACTCTCTATGACACCCATGTCTATATTGTATCATAAACATACATATAAGATGCTTATAGCACTGTATATTCAAGTTATAAGCACTTATAAATATTCATAATGCTTTGTAACAAAAAGTGAAAATAATAATAAAGTGAAAATGAATTTAATAACATTGTGTGTTGTTCTTGCAAACAAATCATGAACATTAATTATTAATAATTTATAATCAAATTATAATGCATCCCAACAGGGATTATATTGAATTATAAAAAGGATCATAATGTATTACAACTGTGGGAAATACAATAAACTATATTCCTAAAACCAGTGTGTGAACCAGCAATTATCGAGGTATTATGACACTTCAATAAGTCATTATAAAGTGCTTTACAATGTGTTGTGATTATTTTTATAAAAGATTGTGAATAGAGTGCTTATAACTATTATTATACAGTGCTATAAGAAGATTATAACGCATCATAAGTATGTTTATAATGCATATAGACATAGAAAGTGTTGCCATTAATTCCAATAGGAAATTGCTGTTATGTGGATGTTATTCATCTCTGCCCTCATAGACAAGTTGCATTTACCTGGGGATGCTAGGAGGGGCCCTGTTAGGGCGGCTGGGAGCTTGAGGGCTGTCAGCAGTGTTATTGAAGGGCCCCAGGGGTCCTGGGCGGTTTGGTGGTGGCGGGGCCCCTCTGGGAGTCGGGACGCTGGCCTGAAGACATCCTCCTAGGGGCAGTGGGGCTGGTTGGAGGAGACCTGAAGAAGGGAAAAGATATAGTTATATTGTCCCAGAAATATTGTCCCAGTAATAATAGCGATGAACGATATTATTGTGATTTTAAGACCATTTTAAGCCACCGATATAATATTAATATAGTAGCATAAAAATCCAATCAAACCCTTTCAAAGAGCAACGTTTAATTCTTAAGAATATTCAGACATTTAAATTTGAATGTGAAAAAAATCTTAAAGTATCCTAAATAAATGAAACATAAATAAAAATAAAACCACACAACCAAAACAATAAATAAAATTGACTCTTCAGCTCTGCTAACAAAAAGTGCACTTAAATAAATATCAAACATTTGCCACGTGTTTTAGAGAGCTGCTGTTTATTCTGTTACGTCTATTACGTCATGTTGGCTTTAATGTTAGTGACATTCTTATGGAAACACAACGGGCAATATTGAGGTCAGCAAAAGTGTCATGGTCATGTCCATATATCGCACGATTAGTCAAAAACGTAAAAATTATTGAGGTCGTGTCCATATATGGTACGATAAGTTGATAACGTAATTATCATGACAGGCCTAAATATAATGTTGAATAATGTTTAGGAAAGAACTAGCGCAGCTAACAAAAGGTACAGGATGCGTGTATATGATAACTCTACGGACTTTACCTGCGACCACCCGCGGCTCCTCCGACCCAGGAGTTGTCAACAGGTGGAGGCATGGGGACAGTGATGGTGGAGGTGGAGATATCACCGATGATGGCCAGGGCCTCCTTCAGGGCTTGGTGGGTCCTCAGCACCTCATCCCTCCTCTGGGCCTGCTCCTGGGACTCGTCCATCAGGGTATTCTGGTCACCTGCAGAGTACAGCTGGGCCAACAGCTCTGCATTGATGAAGTCCTTCACCTAGTGGCAGAAAGAGGCAGTGCAGGATGATGTATCAGAATTGTTAAAAAGAAGAAAAGACATATTAAAGTCAAAGGTTTTTTAAAGATATCTTTGTACCACTCTATAAATCAGAAAATACTGTCAACAGCCATTACAATAAAAAAAATTAGAATATAGACATGAATAAAATAGGAAATGTAAAAGGTTTGGTGTATGTTAGTGCTACTGAAGTGCAGATTTCTATCTCTGAGTACGACTCAAAACTCATTTTTAGAAAATAATCTCTATGTTTTGTAAAATTCCATACATTGTGAAAGACACGACACATCACCATGAAACTACCCCATTTAATTACTTACATTAAGAGAATTATTTTCTGTATTACAAGTTTTAGGAGAAATCGACAGACACAAATAGAATAAGTTAGTAAAATAAACAACTAAATGTGTATTTTGGATGCTTCTACTAGTCTAAAAGAAGAAATCTTATAAACTCAAAATAGCTCAAACTCTGAAAATTGACCAGTGCATAAAACAATGATGCATTAGGCTTGTAGTGTCTCGGCTTAATACAGTAACGGCAAAGGAAAGCCGTCTTCACGGACCATATGAATGAACATCTGTGCAATCTTTTCTTACATTGTTGATCATGAGATGCATGATGGTCTTGGGCATGAGGTCCCGGATGCACTTGTTGACAATAGCCATGTAGGAGTCGACCAGGTTACGGATTGTTTCCACTTTACGCTCCAGCTGAGGGTCCATGGAGAAGTTCTCCGTGGTGGTGGTGGTCTCACTCTCAACCTGTAGAGGGAGAAAGGAGAGAAATGTTTTTCACAAGGAAAGAGAAACAATGAGAAAGAGGTGCATGAAAATAGAGGGGCCTACATTTACAAAAGGTATTGGGTGCATTGTATAAATCTGATTATTTAGTACAGGATGCTTACATTTCATTTCTGAAATAATGCTGCATGCACTCTGAAGTGTAAATGTTTGCAAATGTGTTTATTTCCAGCATTGCCCTGCAAAATATGGAAAGTTTTAAATATCTAAAAGAAGAGGACGTGGGAAATATAATAACAATAATGTAAAAGAGCACAGGTAAATATAGTAAATATTAATACGTTAGGATCAGACAGAAAAGGGGAACTGAAGCTGAGAAAGTGTCACCCAGGGAGTAAAGGACTAATTGAGTGTAGAATTAAAGAGTTTTCTCACCGCCATGACTTTCTCAGGATAGACGCCGGCACGTAGGAGAGAAGATTTCCAGCTGTCCACATCATCCTGAGAGTCACAGGCTAACTCCAGGGTGCGATTGTCCTTGTACACATTCCTGAACACCATGACACAGGAGGATATGCATCCATTTAGCAGCACATGGAAGAGTGTGTTTAATCAAACAAACATTCAAATGTGATCTAACTAATCGCTGAATGATTAACTCTTTAAAAACATGTGGACAATGCTCACCATTGTTAGAAAGAGTGTTCAACAACAAGATATAAATTTACACATCTGGAAGTATTGACAGTATTAGGTTATGTGCCTCCCTGCACTTGGAGTATTTTGTTGTTTAACCCTTTCTTGTGTTTCCAGCCAAGAAGAAAGCGAATAACCATAAAACTTTTTACAGGACGTTCTGCACCGATTACTAAAAGTTCATGCCTGACACTAAACATTTTATACAGATTCACCGTGTTATGGATAGGTCACAGTCCTCTTCCCTATATTTCATTAGTTTATTGTAACATTTCAGACACAGGATATAAAGCCTTCACACCAGACAACAAAATAACACCGCAGTATACTGGTTTAAAATAACGAGAATTTCACAACTAATCAGGTCAGCTTTATAGTTACACAAACATACCATTTGTTAACTGAAGGCGCCTGCACTACATCTCTGGAAGCTCGTTTCATACTTTTACTGCACGAAACACATTAGTGGGAATTATTCTACGGCGTTCCCTCTTAAATCATACCTATAATTTGAAATGCGGACGGCTCGGCTGTGATATCATATCTCTGGGAACAAGCTTATAGACCTAAATCATGTCACCTCTATGTCTCCTGTATACTGGAGTAGGTCATTGTCATTTTCTTTATCTGCCGTATGACATCTCTTTCAGCCTTTTCAATTTTATCTATTTAGTTTAATTTATAAGTACACCAGACCGAACTTGCAAATTCATGATGAGATATACCAAGGATTTATATAATGGTGGAAATATTTCCTTGCTTAAATTTCAAAAGGTTCCTCTGAATATCTCCAGCATAGTTTGCCATTTAGATTTTTTCTTAAATGTGTGTGTGCAATGTGTGTGTGTCCACTACACCTATAATCCTTTTCCTCTTCCACTCGCAGAAGCATTTATTTTCCAACACTAATAATTAACTATGTACTCATTTGATTTCCAGAGTGTAAATACTTACATTTTCCCTGGATTTCATCATTATCATCAAACTACTATTACAACATCAAGACCTTCAAGCAACTCTGCTTTTATAATAATCCGCTGCAATAATTAACTGTAAAATGTTATTTAACACTTCTTACTGATTCTTGAACACACTAAATATAAATGACAAAATTCATAGACTGAGCTGTAGATCTATCACAAATAGTTTGTCCCAGCCTGCAAGCATGCATACGTGCACGCATACATACTGTACAAAACACATAATCCAAAACATATTCCAGCCGCCGCACCAGCACACAGGCCTCGGACTCTAACTCCATCTACTGCATGTGATTGCTGTCAAAAGTCTGGTTTTAATTGCAGAAATTAAAATGTTAAGATCTGCTGACCTTGACTCCGTATTGAAAATACAGAATATGTGCTTGCTGGACATGAAACTCTTCTCCACATCGCGGACCTTCAGGTTGTCCAGAGGGAGCATGTACTTCTTCTCCTTCTCCTGTGAATGAGAAAAACATGAGGTATGGATCATGAGCGCTTTTATGATTAATTCAATTTGTTCCGTTTGTTGTTTCCATGAATTCTTGTGCAATGAAATTGGCGCGAGAATATGTTCGTAAGGGAAAGGTGAAATCTGGTTTTTAAAGAGGGAGAGAGTGGGGTAAAGCAAAGAGAAAGGGGGTGCAGGAGGGAGGAGGAATGGGGGAGAAATGTGAGTGGGAGGTAGGGGGGGGAGGGTGGAGCAGAAACAGAGAAAGAAAAAGGGAGAAGGAGAGCACATGTGGAAGTCATTACAGTGTGGGTCAGGACACAGTCGTTCTTCACGGTGCGTTTTGCCACGGAGAGCTGGCAGCTAAAGCCTGAGTAAACTGAGTAAGACGGGGGGGACGCAGATACGTGTGAGTGCTGGAGGTCCAGTGCTAAACACAGCGTTCATCCTCTGAGGTAGAAGTTCAAGTACGGCTGTGACACATTCAAAGAGGGCCTATGATGGATGCTTGAAGAAACTCTACTCTTAATTTTTACACTCCATCTGAGCCTCCATCTTTTTAAACTCTCTGTCTTTTTTCCCTTTTATCCCTCCCCCTCTATATTTTCTCAATATTTTTTCTTTCCATTCCAAAGGGGCCCACTTCCTGCCTGATTTTTTTTTGAAGAAGAAGGAGGGAGAGAGAGCGAGAGAGGGAGAGATTAAATGACAGCCTGGCGTTAAAACGCAACATCTGGTAGTGCTTAGCAGCACACAGAGAACCAGGGAAGGAGGGAGAAGTTAAAGAGACGGCGGGTGAAGGAGGAGGAGGAGAGGCCGATGAGAAGAAGCAACACTAAAGTGGATTTGCAAAAGATTTGCAGAAGAAAGCCCACATCTGGTCTGAAGGTCCGGGAAGAGGTGGTAGATGGTCGCAGGTAAGAATTAAAGAGGATGAGGCGGAGAAGAAAAAAGACAAGACTAGAAAACTCTGCAGACTCTTCTAGTGTTGTATTCCCCAAGGGGTCACTACGGCCCATATATGGTCACACGGGTCCCCTCCCTCTTCCTCTCTCTTCCTCTCCCTTTCTCACTCACTCACTCCCCCCTCCGTCTCTCTCTTTCCCTCTTTTTTGTAATATCCCCTCCCTGAACGTGCAGCCAGTCTGTCCCAGTCGTCTGAGCGAATATGCCACGTCAAGGCTGGATACTCTTCATGGCCGGCGTGACCAGAAAGGACCGCGAGGGGACCCAGAGCTCAAACGTCTACCAAAACAAACAAACACGCCAAGAGACGTGCAACAAAAAGCTGGGGAAGGCGGCAAACGTGGATGAGGCAAATCGCAGTTTTGAGGGTTTTTTCGATAGGATCCTTGCAGCCAAAATGGAGAGGGGCGAAGGGAGGGCAGAGACGCCCGCCAGCATCTGGAATGGCAGAGAACAGCACACAGGGCCCGGCTCTTAACTCCGGCTCCGTCCACCCAGTGTTCAGACTACCTGTTCATTATCATACTGGTGTACAGTAGTCTGCACATTGGTTAGACTGGGCATGGACTCTCTTCTGTCTGTCTGTGTCGCTCTCTCTTTCTCTCTGATGGCATTTCAGGTCTCCAAGATGTGTGTGGTTTTTGCATCTATACTTTGCCTCTCACCCTTTGCTGTTTTAATCTATTTTATAATCTGTATGTGATCTATATTCATCTGTATTTTATCCTAAGTGCATTCTAACACTCACCACTTCCTTTTCACTTCTTTTTTGTAATAAACATACATCACCAGTTTTCAACACTAACTGCAGATTTGACAAATTGCTGTGTAAAAAAAGAAAAAAGAAAAAAGAAAATCAAAATTTTCAGCCAAAATGATAAAACTTTTAAAGCCGAAATGCACAAAATGGCGAGCTCACATAATTTATTGCATGAATGAGTAAGTGTGCTGCTAGCCTGGTGCTCTGATGAAGATGTGGTCCACTGGGGGAGGAGCGAGTGTGGCTGCAAAGCATCTCATGTAGGCCAAAGAGAAAGAGGGGCCAATCAATCCGAGAGGAGTTTGAAAATACAGTCAGACACCTTCAGTGAGGTTATTTCAGTGGGTCGCCAAAATTGAGTTGGAAAGACTTAAGGCAAAGGACACTGGTGTAAACTAGAATGCTGTGGTGTCAAATAACTGCAAGAAAGCTGCTAGGAAGTGTGTCGTGTGGTGCAAGAAAAACCAAACGCCACGGTGCACAAAGAATATGAGCACAGGATGTGTTCAGTTTGACTGGTCAGTTAAATGACTGTTAGTCTATTTAGGTGAGCTTTTGTGCCGTTGGTTTGTGGGAAAAGTGGGGAAAGTCAAAAATTGTATTGTGGAATATTACCCATTATATAGGGCCAAAACAGTGACTCACTGCCATGAAGTGATAGCTGCTTATAAAGTTAAAGGTTAGAAAAAGAAATGGGGGATATTGATTTCTCTTTGCCGAAACATTGGAGGGCGACTAAAACTTTATTTTCCTGCCAAGAATCCGAGCAGTTTCAAAGTAACTGCCAACCACACGTGCATGTGACTATAGAAAGTTCACGGGGTGTAAAACAGAAATATACAAGGCGAAGCCAGCGCAGGCTATAATTTCCTACACCACCACACTAACGTATCAAATGACAATCTGTACACCCAGTGCTGCGCAGGCACATGTGCTCTCTGAGGGCTAAGCATGCGTTCATTTATTTTGAGTGTCTGTGAGTGAACATTTGGTTGGGACTGTTCCACATTTGCAGAAAGAAGCAAATGCCTGAACTCCCAGTGGAAAGAGGTGGGGAAGAGAGAAAAAAAGGAAAACTTAGAGACAAAGGAAAGGATGAATGACAGGAATCATGGCCAAACTCTTCACATACGTAAGTTAAATTGAAGTGGAACCACATATAAAAATCTAAAATCCAGGCTGGAAAGCACTACTGTCTCTATCAATTTCTCTTTTTGCACAAACACAAATTGTACTCTGTGTATCTTTCTTGGAACTGCTACCCGGCAAGAGACTAAAAAAAGTGCGATAAACAGCAAGCACACCAACTGGCTGAAGGAGTTGCAGTGTGTCTGCCTATCTACACTTGCTGTGCAGAATATCCTGCAACCTGTACAGCAGGCACAGACAGGCAGATAGACATCAGCCCGCCAATGAGCCAGCAGGACGGACCAAATGCTGCAGCCTGCAAATGCTGTGCTTTTCTCCCAAACCAGTATGCCGCTGTTGATCTTTATGATGTATTATCAATGATAATGGAAATAAAAATAATAAAATGTTGCTTTTTAAAAACAAAACATCCATGATGTCCAAATCATTTATTTACCACATTGTGCAGAAGTGAACCACAAATGAACTTCAGATGTTATGTATCTGTGTATGTTATGAGTTTAAAGTATGTTTTACAATTTGGATTATGTACTGTTTGAAGAGGTGTTTGTGCTTGTGTGTTTTTTGTGTGTGATTAGTTTCTTTTTGTTGGCCCTATTCCTCTTCCATAGACCATCATCCATCAGTTTATATCTGACCGCCCTTATTGGATCCTCATCCTGGTCTAAACATCAGGGTTCTATATATAAATTAGATGAAAAGGGGACAAGACTATAAACCCTCTAACCCCAGAGTCTCTTTAGCTGCCCAATACCCGGAAAAACAAAACAATACGCTGAAAGACACTAAAACGTTTCCTATAGCTGAGGGGGAACTGCTGAGTCAGGTGATAATTCTCCGTGGGTTTTGTTATTACAGCGACCACTTCTACATTAAGTGTGATTTGATCCATTGCTATTTATAATAAAAAAGTGTTGCTTTAAACTCACCTCATCATCCTTGAACCAGGAGAGACTCTCAGCAGTCAGCACAAACCAATACTCCTTGGCTCCTCCCTTCATGATGCTGATGTTGTTGATGGTCAGCCAGCCTTTGCGAATGACCTGAAGGATAGGTGAGGTCAGAAAGTCAGAAATTGCTGTAATGTAAAAATATATTAAATAAAAACACGAGGATGACAGGAGCTCTTCATCCGTAATAATTTAGATTAAAAAAACATCTCACTCAGCTCTAAAATATGAACTCAATGCAACATATCATGGCTAAAGCTAGCCCAAACAAATCTGTGCGGGTAAACAATGCATGAAATTGCGATGAAATGTTTGTGAAGGTCGGGTTAGGTGTGTCTGTGAGTCGCTCGGGGCCTAGCATGTGAGTGACGTGTGTCAGTGCAGTCTCATTCAAGGAACTGTGTTCCCAATGCCACAAGCAGAGGCCAGTGTTAGCTTGTTAAGTGACCATTGTGTTAAGTGCTTCAAGCACACAATAAAGTGTGTGTGTCAACTGTGTTAGGGGTATTAACCCTTCGAGCCCAACACAAACAAGCCTGTGGGCACTGTGCCATGTGATTATTAGGTTAGATCACTGTCAGTCTTGCACCGCCTAAGACTCACTAAGGAGGTTAACCAAATCATTACAAAGCCTCTTTGTCAAAGGCAAACAAGAGACAGCTGTTCTGTGCCTGGATCCATGGAAGGACACTGAAAGAACCAATAGTCCTAACACCTATTTAGTTTTAGAGATCATATTTTAACTGCCGAATGTCTGCCATGTTTTTCATTTCTATTTGTCTGGTTGGCAACCCCTTGTAGTCTGCGGACGCTGGTGGGTGGAGGGAGTGTTAGAGAGTAAACGGTTAGAGAGTAAACTCTTACAATCAGGCCTGACGCGGGAGGAGAGGAGGCCTGCAACAGGAAGGAATGTGGGGGATTTTAGAAAAAAAATGAGGCAACTTTTCTAGTGCAACTTATATTAAAGAAAAAGCCTCTGCCCAACAGTAGCTTACAGAGCCAATTTGCCATTCTTGAACCCGTCCAGAGTGGAAGACGAGAAAAATGAGAGGTTTCTTATGCAGCAGTGCTGGAGAGCACCACACAATGGGCAGAAGTGTTACTGCACGCACAAATGACATTGCAAACCATAACCCACAATGAGCGATACTCACCAACAGACACCCATAAGAGGGCAGCTGAGATTCTCACTAAGGGATGGGGATGAAATGCAAAGTGGCACCTTGATGACACAGGAAGGGGTTCAAACAAAGGGAAACGTCTCAACAACAACACCAGTGATGATGGTGGCATAAAGTAATAGAACCCAATGTGAATCTTTTACTGAGATAAAATCATAAAACTAAACAATCAAACTGGTGCCCCTAAATATAATATACCATGCAAAATATCAAATTATAATCATAAAAACTAAGGGAACATAAGGCTGTACGTAACATAGAATGTGTGCAAAGGATGGACTAGAATGAAAGATCGCTTTCATTTCAGCATTTGTATTCTCTCTGCTGTGGCCATCCTGCTGCTGTGTAGGTGTGCAGTTTCTCCCTTGACCTTGTGCTCCGCTGTTTGTGTGTGACATACAAGACGTGACAAATGCTTACCTGATTTACTGCCGAACTCTGGCTCTTATTAGTCTGACTGCTCCTCTGCTGCGCACTGCGGTGGACAAACAACAACACAGAGACGGCAGGAGAGACAGGATGGATGATGGGGAGGAAAAGGTGAATAAAGAGAGGAGAGAGAAGGAGAAAAAAAAACATGGTGGGGGTAAATGGAGATCTTCTTAACGTTGGTTTTCACCAGCCTGACATGTTTATTCATAAATGATTCATCACGGTGGAGCCATTCTAATAGATTGATGGAGTCTTTACTTAGCAAAGCCGATGAAGTCTTCGTGGTTAGTGTTGATGTAAGAGAGCTGGATGTCTATCAACAGCAGAACCTGTAACAACACAAAGCATGAACATGAAGTGAGTCGTCCTTTAAAGAATACAGTCGTTAGACATTTTGGGAAAGACTCTTATCTGCTTTCTTTTGCAAGATTTAGCATAGAAGATTGATCCCACTCTCATGTTTGTAAGGTCAACATGTGGGGGAGACACTGCAGGGTCAAAGGTAATGCACTAATAGATATCACCATGAACCTTCCCCTGTTGATTACTAACATTAAGACAGTTGTTTTTTGTATTACAAGCTTTCTTAAACGCAAATGAGGCATTAGCTTATTAAATATGTGCTAATTGACATAGCTTACCAGAAGAGGATAAGGTTCAAAATTCTTGTTTGATTTTGTTGACATATTATAGTCAAAGGTTATCACAGAGGGGATTTTGGATATCTCTTTTAGTACTCCATAAATCAGAAAAAAAACATTTTAAAAAATCAATATCCGCCATGTGTTTAGCACTAAAATGTTCTACACATCAGGCTATGAATGATAAATGAACAACCCCCTCAGTAGAAATCTTCAGAATATAGATAGGAATGAAACTGGAAAGTTTGGAGCTACTAAAGTGGAGATTTCTGACTCAGAGTCTGAGAAACACCTCATTCTAAGAAAACAACCTTTAAAGATATGTATTGTAAAGTTCATACATTTTGCACCACCTGCTGCTGCTAGCTTTACATCAACGTACAGACATAGGAGTGGCATTGATCTTCTTCAAATAGTCTAAGCTTGTTTCTCACAACTCTACTTATACAGCATGTGTATTAATGTAATCTATTTGATTAAGTGGCACCTTGTTTGTAATCCCATAACGTTACAATGACAGATATGAATATAAGACTGGCTATTGACATATATCCATGTCACAGACCTTCCCTTGTAAACAAATGTTTATTGCAAACCACTGAGTGTTACCTGATCCTTGGCCCGACTCTCTCTGTCTCGGATATGACAAGTCACAATTCTCTCAGTTTCCTCGCGCAGCATGGGGAAGCATTCCAGCTGAAAACACATTATTCAGCTTATCACTCATGAGGAATGTGAAATAATGAATTCTAAAAAACAAACTTAGAAACAAACTGAAAACAGAATTTTTCAATAGTGAGCTCGTCTTTTCAATTGAAGTTTCTTTCATTCATCCATCTTTTATTAACTACCTATTCTTTCCTCTCTGCTTCCCCTCAAACATCCAAACCCCAATACATCTGCGCCGGCGTACAGTCGGGACCAAATTACATTAATTAACGGCTGCAATGAGAAACACTGTCCTCGTAAAAAGAAAAGTAACTGTTCCTTAAAAAACTAATCACATTCTGAATAGTAGCAGCCGTGTGGGCAAATGTGTTGAAGGATGATTGACTGCATATTACTACCTGTACTTGCACAATGTTCGATAGCCTATTATAACTTGTTTGGCTCGTTAATGGTGGGCTCCTTTTAGCCTATAGTATACTGGTATGTTGCGTTCTTGCTATTCTGGGTGTAATAGCAGCGGTGTCTCACAGCCATTGGATTGTGCACTTAGCCTATGATTTATGTTCATGTGAGCCTTTTTACTAAATCATTTAGGGGAAATTGGTTAGAAATGTCAGTGCGTTTCACGGTGTGTATTGTTAGCTAAACTTTTAATCTCCAGACATTTGTAAATATTTGTTTGTGTATGTGTTGGTCATCGCTGTTACTATCCTATGGTGCTGGAATATTTGCATTTGAATACTTTTTCCAAGTCTTGCAGTCATGCAGGCTGTGGTTATTGCAGAAGGTTTAACTACCTATGCCACATAGAAACCACGTGTTACCTTGTTGGAGCACTGGCGTACGGTGTTAATCAGTTCCTGGATGACCATGTCCACACACTTGACGCAGGGCCCCTTCAGCTTTATCACCTGCTTCTTCACAATGGCCTCAAACGCCATGTCTGGGGTGAAAAGTCCAGTCCTGAAACCCGACAAGAGGAAGAGAAAAAGGGTACAGTTGTGATCAAATGATGATATCCACCTACTCAATATTAATTTAGGTTTGACATACAACAATATTTGATTTGTATTTTGGTTCTGTATACAGTCTGTGGTTGCAGTAATTAAGGGGGAAGAGAAACATCTTTTGTTGAAGTGTTAAAAAACACTCATAGATTTTGGACCCGCTATTGTTGTGGGACAGAATTTGTGCTAAAATGTGTTGTTTCTTTAAATGTCAGATTCTCTCTCGCTTGGGTGGCAATTATTTTGGTTGTGGTGGCTAACCGCTGCTGAACCAATATAGAAACACAGAGAGGCTGGACTGAACATATTTAAAAAAGGAAGACGACAGGTTCCTCCCTTGTTCATAAATCCCCATCCAAACCATGTATTTTTAGGGTTTAACCAAATTTGAACGTGTGTATGTTTACTTGTGATGTTGCCACATCAACATTGATGTATGTGTCTGTCTTCAGGCTGTGAATTCATGTATTTATACCTTTGTAATTCTAATGCTCAATGGTTGGTACAGTATCTCAATCAGTTGGAGGAATGGTGTGCCTGATGAGGCTGTGGTGCACCAGGAGGGGGTGTACAACATGTAGTTTTTAGTTTGGTGGACATTTCTCTACCTGATACCGTGGATGTTCTTGATAGCATAACTGATCTCGCGACGCATCTCCTTCTCATCACACTCCATCTGAGAGGAACAGAGAGCAGGAGTTCAGACAGTGAGCTGTAAAACTGTAAAATATGAGAGAAAGCGTGACGAGAGAGAGTATGACAAAGATAAAAAATAATAATTGTAAGATTAAAAAAGAGAGAGAAAAGCTGTATTCGCAGTATGCGTTTGGACATGTATTGATAATAGTGAAGATTTATTTGGGACGATGCAAGAGAAAACCATTAAAGAAAGAATATAAGAGGACATTACACAGTGGGAATGAGGAGGAAACAGAAGAAAACTAAAGGAGGAAATAGTCTGCAAAAGATTCATTTAGTTTTATATTCAGCCTTCAAGACTTAATGGTCTCAAAATGAGATTTAAGAAATCTACTGGGGTCATTATTTCAACTGTTCCCTTTGCACTTTCCTTTATTCCAAGAAGTTTCTAGAGATGAGCGTCACTATCTTTGAAAAAGACAGAATAAGGCAGAGGCTTCAGTGCCATAGCTATCACTGAGGACACTGAGGTCCCAGACTCAGTGTCCTCAGCCTGCTCTCTGTATTTGTCCCAGATTACGTTTGTTTTTGACATCATCACGAATCTGTTTCTAATCAATACGCAGAAATCGGTGAATTTGGGAGTTTGATCAACCTGGGAGGAGTTTATATCCTACATTTTTTAAAAAAATGACTCATGATGGGATATCAATGTATTTAAATTTCATCATTTTAAGCCAACGACTCATCACATTGGAAAGAAAGCCATTTGTATTTGAAATAAGTCTGATAACTACACACAACAGAATATTTTTTCACTTGTTTTTAGGCTGTTCCACCTTTTTCTACAGTATATGCAACATATCACCTTGACCAGCTCAAAGGGGAAACGCTCGTGGAAGATGCGGTTGATTTTCGCTCCACCAGACAGCTCCACTGTGTCCACCTGATCCCCTGATCCCTCAATCCTTTTCTCAAAGTCCACAGAGAACTGCTGCACCATCCTTAAAACAACAGCAATGAAAACAAATATGATAAATAAAAGACAAGCAATGACTTCTGAAATCTAAAATAAGAGCTGATGGAAATGGGTGCCATAGGCAAAAGTAATTAGGTCAGATATTTTGCATCATAGTTTAGTTTTATGAACTAAATTGAATGCAAGAAGAGGGCACTGACTGCAACAGCTGCTTGGTTTTGCGGGACGGGTCATCAGGTCGGTATCCCCGGTATTCCTCGGCCTCTTTGTCCAGAGCCAACAGCTGGGACTGCAGCTTGCTGCGGAAAGCTGGCAGGGTGTCCCGGATGTGATTGGTCAATTGCTGTGGACACACAAAGCCATCAAAATTACACAAATAATAATCACATGGGAGCATCAATAAATAGATTATTTTATTGTCATTTGGGCTGTACAGTGATTTACCAATCAAGACTATATTTCAAGATACTCATAGATAATGTAACATTCATGCAATAACAATGCAGAGAAAATGCAGAAATGCCTGCCTGAGTGAAATGATAAAGGTTTAGGAGCTGAACTAGAAAGAGCGAGTGCATGTTCCACCTACTGACAGTCTTTTATCACCCACACTGATGTGCCGTACAAAGGAAGTGAAAAAAGAAAACAAGGCTGCCTTTTTATTAATTATGTAACTGTGCACTGTGGGAAAGCATCAGGAGTAAATCTATGATCACCTCGTTGAGCACCCTCTGCAGCCGTGGGGTGCCCATTTTTTCAGCCATGTGTCTGTATGACGGGTGGGACAAGAAGAACTTCCTCTCAGCATCCAGAGCTGCCTTGATATCTTTCCTTCCATCGATATCCTTCTGACTGCGATTCACCACTCCAATATAACCTGGGAATGAATAAACAAGGACACAAATTGAAAGAAATAATGAATGATAATCCCGAGAGAGAAAGGCAGCGGTAGCACAAGCGTGATAAGCAGAAAAGCAAGCTGTGAAGTGAGAGAAGGTAGAGTTATTGGACACTGTGATTAAGAACACAGGGAGAGAATTTGAGAGTGAAAGGCAACAAGAGAAAGAACAAGTACAAGAGCTGGCATAGCTCACTATACTGTGAAACACACACACACACCTCTTCGCAGCGGCAGCAACTTGTTCTCCAGTATTTCTCTGGCATCTGTGCCCTCATCCATCAAATCCAGTTTGGTGATTACTCCAATAGTCCTCAGACCTAGAAAAGGGGTCAAAAGCAGGGAGCAGGGATGAAATAGAAATTTAGAAATGCTTTCTGGAATTCTAAAATCACTATTTTCATAATCAATTAATCATTTGGATTCATTTTACAGAGTAAAAATGCAACACTTGCTAGTATCAGCTTCTGTGGTTATTTTCAGTTTTGGAGATGTCTCCTTTGCCCAGTTTCTAATGCAGCTTTGCATCTAGCTTTGCCTTTCTTTTATTCCTTCTTTCTTCCCTCTTCCTTTCCAAGCATCTTTGGCTGTTAGCATCTCCCTGTTCCCTCCTGTATCCTTCTACGTCACTGCCCTTGTCTGATATTATTCATATCTCCTACAAGGTTACTTTGTCCAAGTCCTCCTCTTCATAGCTAATTCCTCCTGTGTCCTCCTCTCCTGTCTGAAGGTCAAACTCTTTAGGCATCCCATTCAGTTGATTCCTTTCTTACCCTTCCTCATTATCCAGCATCTCTTTCTCCTTAGCCTCACCTCTTCTGTGTTTAAAAAAAAAAATCACTTTTAGATTTTCTTTTTCCTCTCCCCTTCCTTTGATGCTCTCCGTATCCTTTATTTTCTCTCAGACCATTGTTTCTAATAATAATGATCGATCCCCGTACAGAGATTCTGTTTCCACATTCAACCAAGGTCACTGAGCACCATCCCTGCAGCTGATAGAGATTCAACGTCATGTACGAGTCTCCCTAACCACAAGGCCACCTTCTATGTTCTTCATTAATTTCCATTCCACTTTTTACATCCCTCCTACAGCCTCTTTTACTGCCAATATCCTTTCCTATGCCCCTGTGACCTCGCCTCACCCTGTGGATCGACATCCTTCGCCTGTTTAAGGGCGTCAGAGTTGGCCAAGTCAGTGTTGGCAGGAGTGACGGCCAGGATCAAGCAGCTCTCTCTGGTGACAAACTGCATGATCATGTCCCTGATCTGCTGCTCGATGTCCACAGGCTGATCTCCAACCGCCACCTTAGTGATCCCCGGCAGGTCGATGAGAGTCAGGTTCAGAACTGCACAAACAGAGGAATGCAATATCAGAAGAACTGGCCATGATTGTGTGACATTTATGTGGCCTATTTTTAGTCAGTCCCTTACAGTATATATATGTTTTTTAAATGGAAACCATATTTTTCAACTGTAGTTAGAAAAAAATAAATACCATTATATAATTAACCAGCTTGAATAAACGTATAATGGAACCAGGGTTGGATTGCACTTGCCATTTGTTAATTCATTGCTAAGTTTGTGTGTAAGGTAATCAGTGTTGCCAAATCAGATTGACAGATTTCAGCCCAATCACAACTTAAAACTCGCTCAGTCCAATAAAAAACAGCCCAAATCACAACCTTGCCAGAAACCTGTGTAAAACGGTGAACCATTAAATATGCAATAGAAAACACATCATATGTATCTGCAGCAAATAACCAAATAAATAAATAAATAGGCTATCACAACCCTCAAAGTTTAGTCAGACAACCAAATAACAAAAAGCACCATGTCAACGATGACGACCTCAAGGTAAATATGACCTCCGTTATCCCTAATGACTGAATACAACTTATGTCAATTAAATATTTCTCAAATTAAATGAAGCAATATTATGAGTGAGTGGACACCGCAACGTTACTGAATTTTATATCTGTGTTTTTGACCATAAAATCACAGCTTGTTTGGTAATGTTGGTTTCCTAATACTTTCAAACCCCGGCCAGATTTTGACAAAAGCAGCTCAAATTTCATCTACAAACTTCAACGCTTTTTCCCAGCCCAACTTAATAAAAGTTAGCCCAATTGGATGGAAACCAGCCCAATCTGACTGTGTATTTTTAATTATGTTGGTAACTACTAAGCTAGCTAGTTTCAAACTAGTCTTTACAACCTACCTGCACCATTATAAGTAATAAGTGTAGTTTGTGTAGATATTAGTAATGAGTTTTAGGGGGGGAAGCAATAGCAATAGCTAGCCTATAGCAAATCTAGCTAACTGACAAACCTTTGTCTGATATTGCATTAGCGTACATATTAGCGTGCTTCATCTTTGTTTCAGAGCTAGTTGTTTTATGCACTTTGGAAGGACTGACAAATCTGTCATTTAAGCTAATGTTATCGGCACAATGTTAGTTTCTTAAACAGCATTTCAATCTCGTGTGAGGTCAGATACGCCAACAGTATTCTATATTAGTTACCTCTTCCACTCTTCAACCTAAATAGGTTATATGTTAACGAGCATATTTTGTCACTTCTGTTAGCTAGGGTGACGCAACAGTTAGCTACACGGGGAAGTAAGTTAGTTGATGAAAAATTGCAGTAACAACTAACTTCTACATAAAAGAAAACTGTTTGTGTGATGAATAAGTTAGTGATTCGTAAATCTCCATTTGGTAATCAGTTCATTCGGCTACGTTTGCACTCACTAACAGTTGGTGCAAACGCCTCCAGGAGTAAAACTGCTGGAGATTCTGTAGGAATCACTAGAGAACTAGATAACGCACTTTTAATTGTACATACTGTATGTATACCATATATAATCTGGTTTGTGATCCCTCCCAGAACTTAAAACCTGGACTTTATTTGAATACTAAGTGAAGATGAAAATATTAATGTTAAAGAATTTAAGGCCCTATTATTAATTGTCAATTATAACCAGTCATCTGTATGTCAGCAT
The DNA here is from genome assembly GCF_900634415.1 of Cottoperca gobio. NCBI lineage: Eukaryota > Metazoa > Chordata > Actinopteri > Perciformes > Bovichtidae > Cottoperca > Cottoperca gobio. The sequence continues at coordinate 20,012,429 of NC_041371.1, forward strand.
TTCAAGATGTAATAGCAATGTTCTTGGATGTTTCCTGTAGGCTACATATCAGTTTGAAACATGAAAATGTAAAGAAAACAAACAAAAAAGAAGCTAGTAGAATATGCTATTCTTATTGCTAATAAATGATTAGCTAATAGATATAAGCTAATTCAAAACTATTCACATTATCAGTTATATTCTGAATGGAGTTCTGCAAGGGGCCGAGGATCACAGATGGTATAACGCTGAAGTAATTAGTCCATTTCAAGGCTCTCGTAATAAAGGACAGCATTCACTTTTACAGGGCAAACAATCTAAGGACATCAGTAAAGCCCCAGTATAGCATCAATACAGCATCAATACAGCATCAATAAGCCTATAGCATCACTGCAGCATATTTGAACATGCTATACTCAGCCATATTAACACAGAGCCTTTAAAAGGGTCTGTTGAGCTACATATTTTTACTTCTCAACGGCATATAAATTCATTCATATAATACATCATTATTTTTCCTAGAAAAACCACATTCTTTCTTTGTAATGACCTAGTTTTTAAAAACATTTTCTGCCAGCTAATAATTAAACGAGCGAGAGAAAGAGATGAGAGATGACTCACAGCTTGTCACAGTCTACCTTGATTCAAAAGTGTTATTGTGTGCTGCTACTTGACAGTGAAAGGAAACAAGTTGAGTTATGTCTTCGCACCGTGAGGGGAGTAAACCCGCAGGTTGATGGGGACGGGAGATATGCCTTTGTTAGCCCCTGTGACACGGTCCGTCTCTGCCTCGAATCTCCTGGCGAACCTCATCAAAGTCTGTGAACTTCTTCCCTTTCAAATGGAGGAATTCAGCCCATTCTGAAGGAAGAAAATAAAGACATATAACTGGGATTAGTGGTGGCTGCTGTATGTGTCTGAGAGAAATAGAATGCCAGTGTGAGAGAGAAAAAAACATTTGTGTGTATGTGTGCATGCTATCATGTGTGGGTGTGTATATGTGTGTGCACCTACCTGCAGTGGCGCTGATAAGCTGCAGAACCAGGGGCCTGCGGGTGACAATACCATTTCCACGGGGCAGAAAGTCCCTGAGGAAAAACAGCCAATCAAAACTAATTATATCAAAACGTAAACATGTATAAAAGAGTGTAGGCATAATGATATCTTCATCTTGAGGCTTTTTTTCCTTTGAACTTTTGAAGGGCAAATGTAATATAATTATACACTATATAATGGCATGCCAGCTACTGTAGAGCCTTCAATGTCACTAATCTGGTATACGCCAGTTCAATATAGTCTGAGTAGAATAGAGGCCATTTTAAAACACAGCAACTCCTGCAGCTTTCAGCTGCTGCTGCTGCAACTCAGTGCTCCAACAGTAAAATACAATCTGACCTGATAAACAACAGGTCAAAATGAATAGCTGCCTCGCTGACAAGGAGCTTCTCATTTTAAAATGATGACTTCACTATTTCCTGAGAGGCTCCACACCAACTTGTTGTGTGTGGGAATGTGCTTCCATCACTGCGTGTGCTCATGCCACACACCTGAGTTAAAACAATTTTTAAAGAGGAGCCCACTAATTGTCCATTCAGTGCTGTGCAGAGCCAGTTCTGGACAGATGGACCATTACTCAGCATCACGACTCTCAATGAGGGCTGGAACAGAACAAAATCAATGCATCCATCTGGAGCTGCACACATGCATGTTAAAACGGAACAAGAAATGAACCACTGAAGACATTCTAGCTAATGTTGCACTTACACAAATTGGTGGAGTTGTGAGCAACAGATTGAAGAAATATTGGTCAATATTGAAGCAGCAGAGGCCGAGACAAGTCCCTACCATCGGTCAGGCTAATGTCGTATAATGCAACTCAATAGAATCTTTCATTAGACCTTTCCTGCTCTCTTTTATCAAACTCAACATCCCCAGTTTAAAATGTTTTCTGTCAAATATTTGGCCTAACTCAAACAACCCTGATGACATTATCATATATAACCCTGATGACATCATCAAGGTTACTTACTCAGATGCTCCCTCCAGAGCCACAGAAGACATTATAATACGGCTGCTTTCACAGGCGTAATGGTGCTCTCCATGGTGAGCAACCTGACCTTGCCTGTGTCTAAAAATGATGGACACACTCTTTAATTTGTAATATTATATCAACTTGCAAAGACACTGCAACAACAAATGAAATGCTACAGTAAATCAATACATTTAGAGAGTTAATTTTATAGCAATTTTGGAGATTAATTAGTCCTAACTAAAAATCTCCTACTGTCCCTTTTAAATGCATGTGCTGTAAGACAGAATGGTACCTTATTATTGGATAGAAAATACAGTTCTTGAAGCAAACAAAAGCACATCATATTGTAGCTATTGTGCAGTTGTTGTGGGACGTAGAGCTGTGTTTCTGATACAACTTTTAACTCAAATAAACACTATAATTGATGTTATCAAAAGAATCACACTCCTGGTTGAGGAATGCGTGATCCTTATCTTGAAAATAAATCTAATCAAAAGGCATCTGCTCATAATTTATTTGTTGTGAGTGACCAAAATCAATGATGAATATTCATGTTTTTTTTCAGGAGTGGGAGCTGACATGTAGCCTACAGTAGGGTGGTGTTTTAAAATTATTAGATGCAGCGATGTGTCTCTGCAACCTGCATTTTATACAACACAGAACATGACATAATAATTTTTTATGGGGTCAACTGCATATTAATGACTTCCAAAGGATGCTAGGGAACCGTAAGGGATGGATATTTCTAGGACTGTGAAGGAGCCCGACTGCAGTTGGTACTGAATGGGCTGAAATCCCCCAAGGTGCTGCTGTAACCCAAATACCACTTCCTCCTCTGTCAGGAGCCAGTGTTGTGTGTTTAAAAAAAACATATAATTGTGTGTGTATATACATATATACGTATATACGTATATATATATATATATATATATATATATATATATATATATATATATATATATATATATATATATATACATATACATATATATATATATATATATATATATATATATATATATATATATATATATATATATATATGTATATACACACACAATTATATGTTTTTTTTATATATATTTATATATATATATATATTGCACATAACATAATTGAAGGTCTCTGCTCATCACAACATGCAACAGCAGTGCCTTAAAGCTGGGGAGAGATGGTTTGAACTCTTCATTGAGAGATTGGCCCCGTAGGCCTCTTATGTCATCCTCAAGGTTAACCGGAGAAGGGATTATCCTATTTCTGGTGGTCAATTTTACCTGCCTACAAAGTTCTCCAGCACGGAGCTCTTCCCTGCACTCTGCCCGCCGACCACTGCGATCTGCGGCAGGTCCAGGTTGCAGGCCTGGCCGATGTAGCTGAAGGCATCCTGCAGCTTGTTGACCAGCGGGATCAGGTCCTCCATGCCACGGTTTCCCATGGTGCCTTTGGACGGGTGGACTCTGGATCAGCGAATGGAAATGGAGAGAGAGAGACGATGGAGAGGGGGATAGTGGCGCTGCTATATTAGTCCAGGATACCGCGTGCTTGTTGATGTAGTGAAGTCATCTAGACGCGCATTGCCCCGAGCCAAGCGAGGGTCGCACCGACTGTGTAAGTAGAGGAGAGAGAGAGAGCGAGAGAGAGAGAGAGAGAGAGAGAGAGAGAGAGAGAGAGAGAGAGAGAGAGAGAGAGAGAGAGAGAGGTGCAGAAAAGAGAGATGTGAACAGACAGGGACAGACAATTGCGCAGTTGCTTACCACAACCACCATAACCTCTCTCTCTCTCTCTTGCACACACAAACACACACACACATACACACACAACGAGCAGCACGAAGCCTATACTTTCAAGGGCATTTGATGAGTGGAGGCTCCATATTGAACAAACCAGTGCGCTCATAGCTCCACAAATCCCGCACGAATAACATTTAATATAAGGCAAAACAACGCGTCATTCGTTTAGATGCACGTTGATATACAATAAAGAAAAAATAGCGTCCACTGAAAATATATCATCACACAGTGTAGTAGTGCGGTGGTGTGAGCCTACCCCGCCTCAGGATTCCCTCAGTGTTTTTAGTGTCCAATGGTCCCGGTCGCTGTCCAGTGCTGAAACGACGCGCAGATCAGGCAGCAAAGACAAGACCCCGGACGATTATACAAGCACCACCTGCTATGGCGGTGCATCAGCTTGATCTCAAACTGATGTGCTTTAATTGTGTTCGCATGTGGGCTTCGTTCCGGTCGGCTGAATGTCAGAGCGGTCTCATCCCGAACACAATTTCGCCTTTGACAGATTAATCATTTTTTGCCCCCCTCTTCCTCCGTTCCGCGGTGTAATTGCGAAGCTGCGCCTCGCTCTTTTACACCATATCGACGCGGCGGAGGACCAATGAAAACCGAGAGATCGGAGACGAGGGCAGAGAAACGCGGCGTCCCATTGGCTGGGCAGGTACAGGTTAGGCCTACCTGAGCCCGCCTCCTGTTTACATCCGTGCCATTTGTGCCGTTGTGAGTCATGCGGCACGGCTGCGCATCGCTGCAACAGAAGAGGTGGATGCGCTCCTTCAGATTCCCTGCAGTAGGAGCAGAAACCAGCTGTCTTATATGCCATACTCTACCATTTCATACATGCTAGAGGCCATGCAGGCATTTTATGGCGCATATTGAGCGGCATCCTTTTAAGACTTTGACATTGTAACGGCCCACGTCTGACATAAAGAGCCCAGAAGGGTTTGCTTTAACTGGACAAAGTGTGATGTTTGGTCCCAGATTGTCAGTGCAGGCTGAGGCTGGTGGAGGCGCTCATGCGGAAAGGACGCTGCCATTCTGCCTTAACCTCTCGCAGGACAACCTCTGTGCCAGATCACAAGTGTCTCTCCTCCTCAGAATGTGAACTATCATTGAATGATCTATGAGGAGAGATCTAATTAGCCTCTCAAGCACCTCTGCACAGAGGTTTAAAAGCGCTCTGATATGCATCGAGGACATTACAGGCAAAGCTCCTTCTGCCTGTGACAGCCAAATCTGATCGATTTAGTCAGTAGGCCTATCTGCCCTTTTCATTATGGTCAGGCCTCTGGAGATGGGTCTAGTCGGCACATCATGGTGTAGAGAGCAGGAGTGACACTAGGTGGCAGTAACGACCTTACCACTGCAGCTCTGTGTTTGAGGGCCCAGTTGATATCAGCCTCGACTTAAGGGGGAAACATGTTTAGAAGGGAAACCTTACACAATGACAGGGTAGTATAATGTTAATATAGTCATGTCAAAGTAAAACACATTTTGAAGTTATAAAATCGCAAATCATGGAGGGAAAAAACTAAAGTAGACCTTTGTTAATTCTTCTCTGAAGTGTCTGGTGGTCTTTATATTTCCAGAGTTTTCAGAAATCAGGAGTGAAAGTAACAAAGTCTGTTGTGAGGATATTATGAAGAGTTATACGGATGTAAAAACTGTCTAAATGGACCACTCAACCCCTGTGGCCTTACCTGACAGAGACAGGATGTGTCACAAGAGGTATCTGGTAACATCAACATCAACCCTACCCCTCTCCCACCTCCCTCTCTCCAAACCTTTAACGCTTCTTATCTCCTGCCAAAGATCCTGTTTCCTGAGGTATCTGGAGTGGCAGGAGAGTTGGTGTCCAGGTCAGGTATTTTAGGCTTAAAATTATAGGTTGGCCTGCTTTTAGCGCGGGACCTGGCAATCACTTCAACGGCGACCTGTCCACCTACAGCAGGGACACCGCTAAATGAGGATGATTCAGGGGCCTCAGAGCTGGACAGGGTCCCCGGGTCATTCCTGTAATTATACTTATTTATTGTGTCAGAACTGTTAGTGGGATGTTTTCAAGGGGGCCTAATATTTTAGAGACACCCCTTCCAGTTACACATCTAACTGAAAGTGTGTACATTTCATAGTCATACTTTTAAATGAACAAAATGAGGAACACTCTTGGACAGAAGTACAGAAAAGATAATAGAATGGTAGAATGGCATTACATAACTACAGTGCCCTCCAGAATTGGCACCCCTTTAGTAAAAATGAGTAAAACAGTATGTATTTGTATGTATTTTATTGTTTAACAGTCTTGGCCTTTCATTCAAAATATTCACAGAAATCTGACCTTTTCACTGAAGTAAAATTATTGAAAGAAAAAATTAATGTTGACTTTGAATAAATATCTTTCTCCAAAACATCAAACAATTATTGGCACCCTTAGAAAATCCTGTGATTTTAATCTAACTGAAGTGTATTTCCAGTCACATCTTACATCTTTAAGTTCACATGTTTGATTAGGAACTCTTAAGTGGTCAACCATGACTTCCTGTTTCACTGGGGTATTAATATGAGGTGACACAGGCCAACATTCTCTTTGTCATTCTTCACTATGGGAAAGACCCGAGAACACAGTGATGATCTGCGACGAAAAGTTGTTGAGCTGCACAAATGAGGAAATACATAAGAAAATCTTGAAACAGTTGAAAATGCCCATTTCCACTACAGGGCAATAATTAAGAAGCTTAAAGCAACAGGAGAATCAGCCTGGAAGAGGACGTGTGTGTACATTGACGCCACACACCGTGAGGAGGATGGTTCCACTGGCAAAATAATCTCCAATGATCACAGCTGGAGAATTGCAGAGGTTAGTTGAATCTTGGGGTCAGAAAGTCTCCAAAACCACCATCAGACGCCGCCTACATCACCACAAGTTGTTTGGGAGGGTTGCCAGAAAAAAGCCATTGCTGTCAATTAACAACAAACTAAAGCGCCTACAGTTTGCCAAACGTTACTGGACTTTGATTGGGACAGGGTTATATGGTCAGATGAGACCAAAATAGAGCTTTTTGGCAACAAACATCAAAGGTGGGTTTGGCGTAGACAGAAAGATAGCCATACAGAAAAGCACCTCATACCCACTGTGAAGTATGGTGGTGGATCTTTGATGGTGTGGGGCTGTTTTTCTTCCAAAGGCCCAGGACATCTTATTAGGATACATGGTATCATGGATTCTATCAAATACCAGCAGATATTAAATGAAAACCTAACAGCCTCGGCCCGGAAGCTTAAAATGAGCCGTGGTTGGACCTTCCAGCAGGACAATGATCCAAAGCATACCTCAAAATCTACACAACAATGGTTTACTGACCACAGAATAAAGGTTTTGCCATGGTCATCACAGTCCCCGGACCTAAATCCTATAGAAAATGTGTGGAATGGGCTGAAGAGGAGAGTCCACAAGCGTTAACCTCTGAATCTGAAGGATCAGAAGGATTGTGTGGAAGAATGGTCTCAGATCCCGTGCCATGTGTTCACCAACCTCATCAGGCATCACAGGAGAACACTCTGAGCTGTAATCCTGCCAAAAGGAGGCTGCACAAAATATTAAATGAAGGGGTGCCAATAATTGTGGCACACATGTTTTGGAGAAAAATATTTATTTAAAGTCAACATTTGTTTTTCTTTCAATACTTTTACTTCAGTGAAAAGGTCAGATTTGTGTGAATATTTTGAGTGAAAGGCCAAGACGTTAAACAATAAAATACATTTTACAGCCTGTTTTGCTCATTTTTACTAAAGGGGTGCCAATTCTGGAGGGCACTGTAGTTATACACAATATATGTGAAGATAATAGACAACATATAATATGGCGTAAGATAGAACCGTACTGCAGGTGTACACTGAATATCTCTGAGTTGTGGACAACACTGGACATTTGAGGACGTGATCTTGGGCTTTGGGAAACACTGAGCAACGTTTTTCACCATTTTCTGACATTTTATAGATTTATTTTATAACAAGAACGAAAGAACGAGATCGCGGGTACAAGCGGCCAAAATGGGTTTTCTCAGACAGGTGGCGTCTCCCTTAGAGATAGGGTGAGAAGCTCAGCCATCCGTGAGAGACTCGGAGTAGAGCCGCTGCTCCTTTACGTTGAAAGGAGCCAGTTGAGGTGGTTCGGGCATCTAGTAAGGATGCCACCTGGGCGCCTCCCTAGGGAGGTGTTCCAGGCACGTCCAGCTGGGAGGAGACCCCGGGGAAGACCCAGGACTCGGTGGAGAGATTATATCTCCTCACTGGGAACGCCTCGGGATCCTACTTTGATCATTAAATTCATTTTTCATGCAAAAAAAATCAGAAAATGCTGTTTTCAGTTTCTCAAATATGGATATGTTTAGCTTTCCTCTGTTTTTTTAAATCATATTTCACAGAATATCTTTAGTTTCAGACAAAACGGAAGCTGGGATGGACATTTTTCACTACTTTCCATTTTACCATTTTATAGACCAAATGTATAATTACTTAATCTACAAAATAATTGGCAGATTAATTGATAATGAAAATAATGGTTAATTGCAGCCCTATCCTACAGTTTAACAGAGAGTATACTGTCGGTTTCATCAGGAGGATAGGTACAGGTTCAGAATGAACATCCACTACATTAAACACAAGACATTGTGCTGGTGTGTGTGTGTGTGTGTGTGTGTGTGTGTGTGTGTGTGTGTGTGTGTGTGTGTGTGTGTGTGTGTGTGTGTGTGTGTGTTTTGAGACAGATGGTGGAGTGCTGGTGGAAAACAAATTATTGGCATCAGGTCAAAAAGGGAGGCCGGGGAGAGTAGTTATCAACATGTTGGTCTCCATGCACCACTCCATCATTGCCCTGAATCATCCATTACCCATGATTCATTGCAGCACTGTGTTTGGACAGGACGGTGCTGTCTGCTCAGCAAGTGTGAGGGTCTGAGCGGTACCAGAACATGAGCTTCTGTTGCAAATAAGGTCAGTGCTTTATTGTCAGACAGTCTTGCAGACACAGCTGTTGACTTTGATACAGTTTAAGATTTAAATCTGTTTACAGGGAAGGAATTCATTTGACCTTGGCTATTACAAGAACACTGAGACAAGCTAAGGAGAAATATGTGAGCTCCTGTCCTTTAAAGATGAAAACAGACTAGTGTTTGAGTTGTCCAAGGTTGCAAACTATTCATAGCTCAAAAAATTAATGAGCAGATTAATTTCTTTATCTTTATATTTTCCTCTTTTCAGTTAGTTTGGTGGCAGAGTTGCTGAATCCCAGCCTGACTTGCACCACAGGCCCCGTTGTTAAACTGTCATCAGTGGACCCATTACGTAATGCATACCTTTAAACAGTCCAGTCACCTACTGCACAACACACACACACACACACACACACACACACACACACACACACACACACACACACACACACACACACACACACACACACACACACACACACACACACACACAGATGGAATGACAGTTTGTGATGTTGGTAGGAAAAAAGAGGAATTCACTGAAACTGTCGAATGTACGTATTAGAACCAGAGGAATCCCTGTAAACCCATACTTAAAAACAACGTGCCTTGAGGGTGACGCTCTGACAAATATTACTGGAGTTACGATGAGCAGGCGTTCCGTTATTTTTACACTGTGTACTTAGATGACGCAATGTCAGACAGACACGAACATTAGCTGTAATACTTGGGGGATAAATACCTATAATATCATCAACTAACATCAATTATGTTTGTCATATTTTCCATCCTAAAACATCTGAATGTGCACTCTGCCTATTTAAGAGGTTATTAGCTCGACTCATGGACAAGAGGCTTGTGACAGAGATGTAAACATTAATGGCGTCCTCCTCGGCTGAGCTGTAACATTAACTCGCTCAGGAGAGACTCTCGCACGCTTCCTTCTACACAGTGATACTGTGGAAAGAAAATAGTTCCTATATGAACCTGCTCACCACAATCTCTGTGGTTTATCTTGAGCAACATGTCATAATATCTGGAAAGAGCTTTGCTGTTGAGTTAAATGTATTTGTCGGCTCTTTGAGCTCCACAAGCAGAGAGCATCTAGTTCCATTATATTAGAGAGAAGACAGACATCTCTACAGCTGATATCTCCAACACTCTGCAACTCACAACACAACTACCTACACTGGTAAATAGCTCTACAGGTAGGAGGAGAAAATATGTAGTTTTGATGTTTCGGGTGAACCTTTAAGAACAACATCACTTTCTTTGAGGCAGAAGACTCCTTGGAAAGACCTACAGCAGACCTCAAGTACTACACAGGTTGCATCACTGCTGTGTTATGTCGCATCTGATCTGTTTGTATGTGCGACCGTCTGTGTTTTCAGAAAAGACACTCTGGTGCCAAGTCTGTATCAGTAATGAGAACTTCTGGTGTAACATCTGTATTTAGCAATCGAAGACCAAACAACACCCGCTGTGCTGCTGTGAGACTGAGGTTTCGTGTGTGTGTGGGCGTGTGATCCACTGTGATTATACCCTCACAGTCACAGCAGACTGCACGCCATTTTTAATGCTTTTCTCAGAAACACGTCACACTGACCCCCTCTGTGGGCCCACTCATTCTATGGCATCAAATGCTCATTATGAATAAAACGCAATGACTCATTTGAGCTTCAGCATCTCACAACATGTGCAAAGACTCACTCTCCCTCCAATTGTGTCTCGTAAAGTTCAAGCCTAAGCGCTGAAGTTGTGTGCACTGAGGCATGTTGTTAAAATGTTACCTTATACATTGAGGTAGGAGGTTGTGTGCAAGAGTGTGAAACCACCGAGCGCTCAACGCTTCATGTCTTAATGACATCTGCAAATCAACAAGCCAGACTGGCATCCATATAACGTTATGCAACACCTCACACCTGTAAATGCATGCGAGCCAATGATCGCTCTGCGAGGGTGTTACTCAAATGTTTTATTCATCGGCCAATGGAAACCTATGTTGTCAATGTCTTTATGAGTGTAAGAGAACTGGCACATCATCTAAAGAGCTACCAAACCCACTTTCCTGCTCTATAAAATCAATTCTGCTTGACTTCCTCCAAATCACGGATCAGAGTGTAGTGGCTGCTGTAAACAAGTCTGATGGTGAGCATTTCATTTTCCTTGTGTGCCGTGATTCAGCAACTACACCGCTTCTCACAGCTGTTTTGTTTTTCTTCAGTGATGCCAATGTCCCCCTCTTCCACATTTGCGCCCCAATATTAGGTCATATTCAAATAAACACAGCCGTAAATTGTACCGTCGGGATTAAAAAGTGGAAACCCTAAACTGCAAAGCATTCTGGGATTGTACTTTGAAAGGGTATTTTGAAATAACTGCCAAAAAAACAATGATGTCAACTATTTTTCATTAGTTTCTCTGTCTGACTACTTAAGTCATTTGTTTGCCTTTACATGCGGCATTCGTTTTTTCCGTGCAATTATACACGTCAATATATTTTTTACAACTGTTGTTTTTGTCTTGAATACAGATCATATTACGAAAAGATTAGGTGCCAAAAAGGCCGATTTCTCTGAGCTTTCACACCACAAATAAAGGCGTCAACCAATCCTGTTGTCGTGTTGAGCTGCGTCTATATTTATAAGGACAACAACATGGAGGCTCCGTGGTCAGAACCAAGATGGCAAACTTTAAACTTGACAAAGGCAGCGCATGACAGATCCACTCCTTCCGTTATACCTTTCATATTAAAATCTTGGTCATATTATATTCATTTACGAATATTTCACATTTTCATGTTATTTATTCGTCAAGCCCGCGGAGTGTAAAGGACTAAACACTGTTATATCTGTCATCGCTTTTGCCGCTGTTTGCACTGTTTTCCCCGTTAACTGCTAGCTGCCAAGCTGAGAGCCGTGTGGAGGCAATCCCTCAATCATAGATACGCCCTAAATTTCGTATTTAGCACCTTTAACAACAGTGTAGCTGCTGTCTGTAAGAACATAGGTACCATTTAGCAGTCAACACTGATAGTGTTTCCCAACCTGGGGGTCATGACCCCCCATAGGGTTCCCAAGATAAATCTGAAGGGCCACAATCAAGACTTAAAAGATGAGAAAGAAAATGAATGTTTCCGTTACCCAGAATTACTGTAAGTTTAGTTTTACACACTGTATATGAATGTAGCTGCAGCACATGGAGGCTCAGTATCTCAGAAACCTAAGAACAGCATTGTGTCCAAAGCACTATAACACATCGTAAGAACAAGCATTATAAGAAAGTGTATTCTTAGCTCAAGCTACGCATGTTGAGCTTCTCAGCAGTCAAACGTTGAGTCTTGGCTACCAGTAGAGCTGCTTCAGCATTAAGAGAAAGCCTGGGGAAGAGGTTGTGTGCACGTTATGATCCCCTGTTCTCTTTTCAAAGGTTGTCTGAGTCATAATGTTGTATAAGAAAAACGCACCTCGCTTGTAAAAATATTGTGGAATACTGGAGACTTTCCTTGGGCCATAAAACAGATGGGTTTACTGGGCAGCAGTTTGATCTTGGCGAACCAAACACGCATGTGCGCTGCAAGCAGCTTTTCAGGGTAAACTGATCGATTGCTGTTTGTATTTAAATGAAATACATTGTGCAGTCACAGGATGTTGATTAAGGGTTTAATCTGTGTAACGGTAGACACAGAAAAGTTGACTATCTGACAAGGAGTCGGCAGAATTCACTAACAGAAGATCCGTTCGTCTCTCAGCCACTGGACGCAGAGATCATGGTAATATTGACAAGCCCTGAGCCTGCTCGAGTCAGGCAGCTGTACTTCCTCTCCCTCTGTAGCTACAGGGACCCACTGTCGTCTCTCAAGGAACAAGTGGTCAACAAACAAGTCGCCATTTAACTGTGTTTAACTGTGCTCGAGTGTGTGTGTGTGTGTGTGTGTGTGTGTGTGTGTGTGTGTGTGTGTGTGTGTGTGTTTTAGGATATATTTTACTTTACTTAAACCAAAGAATGACCTTTTATAACCATCTTCTAATGTATTATTGTATTATATAATATATTATATTATATGCATTATATCTGCCTATACCTCAGAAATGTCATGACTTTAATTAAAGCACCCAATGACCGCTTAGATAAACGTATAACCACATTATAATGCTTTATAACAGATATCATAACGTATTACAACTATGGGAATTATAACACACTATGATTCTTGCAACAACAAAAATGTCAGTGAGTGACTATTATAAAGTATTACGATACTTGACCTTATAAGTCATTATAAAATTCTTTATGATGTGTTATTATTATTATTATTATTATTATTATTATAAAACATTATCAATATTCATGAGTATAAATAATAATTATACAGTGCTATAAAAGGAGTATAATGCATTACAAGTATGTGTAATACATTATAGACGAGGGCGTCTTAGTGTTACTCAAATCCCAAATAAGAAAACATTGGTGAATGTGAGAATCCTTCATAGGTGGGTTTAAAGAAGACATTTCTACTTAAGAACTGTTGGTGAATGAGGCCAATGTTTTTGCACACATAGATTCACTTGTGTTGGTCTCCAGAGGTGATGCTTCTTCTCTTTGCCCTCTCACAGAACCAGACAAGGCTTCAGACGTATCACATGAGGCAGTTGGAACACAGGTGGGCCCCATGCCTCCTGTAAACAGAGAAAAGAAAGCCGAAGGGGATGGTTTTCATTATAAAACGTTTTAGTTTCCACTAAAAGTGCCAGTCAAATAAAAAGCCATGGCTTTAATGCTTAGCTTTTTAAGCCACATCTCAAGCCAAGTCGGAGCATCTGTTTGTCGGTCAGTCAGTTCATCACCGACTGAAATATCTACTACTGAATGAGTTGCTATGAAATGTTCTACAGACATTCGTGCTCATCATGCTGTTGATCCCCTGACTTTCCCTGCAGTACCATCATGAGGTTGGCATTTTAGTGTTTTAGTGAAATCTCTCAACAACTACTTGATCACTACTTGCCATTGAAGTCTGGCACAGATATCCATGGTGGCTAGAGAATGAATCCTGATGACTTTGTGAGCACCCGACTTGTCTTGTGGATCCAGCAGTAGATCATAGTTCTTATTTGTTCTGTGAAATACCTCAACATCTCCTGGAGGACGGATTGGCACAAAACTTAGTCCAAAGATTCATGGTTTCCAGTAGATGAACCCTATCGGGTGGGGCAGGGACGACGCATTTTTGAAGGCCAACCGGAAGTTTAGCATCACGCAATTTCCCTCGACGAAAAGCAAATTATATTTTTCCATTAATTTCCGATTATTGCAGAAATTAAGCTCTGTGGCAACCAAATGTTTGATACTTACACTTTTTGTTCAGAAAGTTACAAAGTTCACAAACACCACTTTTATGGACTTTGAAGCGAAAATGCAATCGGCAGAAGTAAAAAACTAACGTTAGGCTATAAAGGAACTACACCACTAACCTAAAGGAGGACTAGTGTTCAGCGTGATGACGTTTAGTCGTCTCATTTAGCCACTTGTCAGTCACGTAAAAGCTCAACATTTACGAGTAGGTTATTTAATTACGTATTTTATGTCGTAGACATAGAACTAAATGTTATCCTACACTTGTGTTTACCACAAACCGTATTTCAGGTAAACAAAAACCTATTCAACAAACCTATTACGACGAGGGAACCTGAAGTGTAAACATGCTGACTCATTTTCAGGTTTCATGACACATTCCTGCAGCTATAGTGACACAATGAAGTTGACAATTATGTTTCTGATTGAATTGCCATAAATGATAAATATACATGAATAAAAACAATCTTTGCATTGAGCGATTGTTAGCAGAAAGTAGTCTACATGCTACTAATGCAACATTTTTCATTCCATTGTGGAATAGTGGATATATTTACACTCTGAGAACACTCACGATGGAGGACAGTAAACATAGTGCACCAATTTGGTAAATATCCCCATGTGGGGTTTATGTGGGTTTGTTAAGAAGAAAGGAAAAGCAACCCCATCACGTTTGCATTCCTAGCCACAATGCCAGTCTGTCATCCTGTGCCAGACATCCTGTCCAGCTGTGGTGAGGGGAGATGAGCACCAGTGTGCTCTCAGGTCTTCTGATGGACCATGTTAAGCCTGGTTGGCAAAAGGTGGTTGGCGCTGGAGGACAAATTTCCCTCCGTACCCAGGTCATAAACTGAGTTTGCGGTTAATCACGTGGTGGTTTAATAGTAAAACTAACTGTTGTGGAGGAAGGAAACAGCTCTGCAGCTGACAGCCAGTAGACATGTAACGAGATGCTCTCCAGTCAAAACAACCTGCAGAGACATACCGACTGCTGAGACACAATGAGAGAATTCTCTACAGGAAAAAACAAACATCACATTGTGTATTTTTCCACTGATACTGTGTGATTTTTACGTTGTTTTGACACTTTCAGCTTACCTCACCCCACCACCACCAAGAAGAAGACACACATGGACCCTTACACAAACACTCCACACACCCCTGGCTATTTCCCTCCCTGCCACACTCCTCGTCCCCTCCCACTCTCTAAAAGTTCACTGTATAAATATCCTACTCGCAGCATTGCTGGGATTCAGACACTGACCTGCACTGACCAGGGATACTCAGGTGGGAAGAGACCAGCCAACGAAAGAAAGAAAAAAATCAAGCAGAGACTCTTTACTGAACCGAGGAGGATAAACAGTTGTATTAAAACAATACCCTGCGATATTTCCCCAGAACAGTTCATCTACTCGGTCCAGGATGTGGCTCCAGGTGTCTCTTCTCTGCCTGTCCTGCTTAACTCTGCCCAGCCGAAGCCAAGCTCAAGACCGAGCATCCCTCCGCCGTGCCAATGACCACGCCGGGCGCTGCCACTACACCTTCACCGTGGCCAGTCCAGAGGAGTCCAGCTGCTCCGGGAGCAGCATGAAACCAGAGATGGATGGAGTGTCGTCCCGACTCACTCTGCTGGAGGCTTTAGTCAGCCGTCTGATAGCAGGAGTGGATGGAGGCTCCGGGGCTGGGGTGAGAGCTAACGGTGAAGAAGGTCTCCAGGAAGCTTACTCCCAGGTAACCAGGGAAAGAAACCAGTTGCAGCAGGACAAGGAGCGTCTGAGCGGGCAGGTCCAGGAGCTGCAGAGGAGGCTGGCCGAGCTGAGTCAAGAGACAGAGAGCCTCAGGCAGAGACCCTGCCAGCAGACACACACCTCAGGGACTCAGCGGGAAAACAGACCTGCCAGTGGTATGTATAGTGGTACGTGAGTAAAGGACAGCACAAATGAGAATGTGAACTCTTTTATTTACAAAACTTGTATGTCCAAAAGAGCGGATTTTCTCTTAACCACTAAAAATGTGCTATGGCATTCAACAAGTTCTCTTTTTCGGGAAGCTGATAAGAAAATCAAGATGTTTTGTTGATCTTCTGTGTTGATGCTTTTTTGTTTTTTCTGATAAATGTATTTGTGGTCAACTCCCGGTGCAACGGGTCAGGTTGCAGTTAGCTATCCGAAGTTGAGCAAGGGGATCGGTATTTACAGCACAGACTCCTCTTTTATGGCTTTGTCCCTCGTGCATGTCTGTTTATGTGCATGTGATCATTTCAGGAGAGTAAGAGCAGGTTATAGGGTGAACCTGCTGTGCTCCGAGGCAAATAAATGAGACACTTTGATGTTGTCTGTGTGGTGGGAATGACTACTACTAATATACTGTATACATACATTTAAAATATATCATTATGTTCTACTTAACATTCTTTCACACTCTGTATTTTTGTTTGATATTTTGCTTTCTTACACATATTTCTACTTCACTCTGCGTCTCCCAGACCCTGCACATAATTTTGGGAATGGTGCATACCAGGAGATGAAGGCTGAGGTTACGGAGGTTCCAGCATCCCACCTCATTCCTGAAGCAAATCACAACTTCACAGGTAAAGTATGGGTTTTACTGATGCCAATGTAGCTGCTTGATTCGGTCTGTGGATTAATGGCATCGGAAGCATTTTGCGTGTATAACAAATACCATAAAGGTTAAACACACAGTATGTTATTTTCTGCTCTTTGCCTCTCAAATATAATAATAAAAAATGGAGTTTGGTGGCGTTGTGAAGTAGCGTGGAATCATGGGAGTTTGTCAGCTTCTCCCGCTTAGGATTCCAGACCAGATCAGACCAGCTTGTTTCTCTGGTAACTTAAGATCCAGACGTCCGATAACTAAAATCCTTCATCTGCTTATAATATATAGTTAGAAATGACCAAGATCTAAAAATGTGGCTTAAGACTGAATATAAAGTCAATTTATGACTTCTCGCAGACAACCGCAATGCTTTTAATGGACCGTTACCTTGATTTAAATTATGGAATTTTCTAGATTTGAAAATTGTTGGAAACATTTAGGATAATGTTAGTACACAACTCAACAACATATATAACATAGGTCTTCAATGCTGAAATGTTACATATTATAATTTATATTCTCTTTTTGTTCTCCAGGCTGTGGAGAGCTGCAGTCAGTGGGAGATCCTGTGTTGCACAGGAAGGCTGACAGTATCACAGGGAAGTATGGAGTGTGGCTGCAGGATCCCGAGCCTCAGGGCACTCAATACACCAACAACACGGTGTGGAGTATCGACACAGTGGGTAAAGATGTCCGTCAGGTCTTTGCATATGAAGACTTGGATCAATTATTCCAAGGCTTCCCTATGAAGGTCCTGGTCCTGCCAGAGCCTATGGAGAGCACAGGTGCAACCATATACCGCGGCTCCCTTTACTACCAGCGCAAACGCAGCCGCACCCTGATCCGTTACGACCTGAACTCTGAGCGCCTGGTGTCACGCCTGGAGCTGCCTCACGCTGGCTTCCATGGCCAGCACCCTTACTCCTGGGGAGGCTACACTGACATCGACCTGGCGGCGGACGAACAGGGCCTGTGGGCTATCTACAGCACAAACAAGGCAAAGGGTGCAATTGTGATTTCCCAGCTGGACCCCGAGAGCCTGGAGGTGAAGAGGAGCTGGGAGACCAACATCAGGAAGAACACAGTGGCCAATGCTTTCATGGTGTGTGGAAGCCTGTACACAGTGGCCAGCTACACCGCACCCAACACCACCATCAACTACGTGTTTGACACCGCCACCGGCGTGGGGCGGGCTGTCGCTGTGCCCTTCAAGAATAAGTACCGCTACAACAGCATGGTGGACTACAACCACGCCCAGAGGAAGCTGTACGCTTGGGACAACTTCCACATGGTCACTTATGACATCAGACTGGGCAGGGCGAGTAACAGCAGCAACTAAAGAGGAGACAAACATATTGTCGTTTACAGGACCGTGCTGATGCAAGAGCAAGTGAATAAGATAAAACCTAATGAAAATGTAATCATTTGCATCACTGAGGTTATTGCAGGGCTTCGTACGTTTTTGCATCATTAAAATAAATGTTTATCTAATTGTAAATAAGATCTATTATGGTAACAGAAATGTATTCCTTGAGCAGATTAATGTAGCTATGATAGAGCGGTAATTATTAAATGTTATGCCCTCAGGCTTGTGTCAATTTTTACACGTGGTATCGAAGATATTTTTTAAGGTATTGACAACACTAACAGATAATGTACCAAAGCACATTGTATGGAGGGACATACTGACGATCTAGTTCTAGAATATGTTTAAGTTTATTTGATTGTTACCGAAACACATTATTTCACCACGCTTATCATCTTACCTAATGCTTTTACTTTAATGAGGTTACCTGATAAATGAGCTGAAACGATTTGGACAATTTGGATAAAGCAATTAAGGCTTTATAACAATTGTAACATTTGTGTATAAGTTGATATAATGGTGACTAAATACTAGAGATGTATTTAGTTTGTATCTTCTCCACATGCAGTTACAGCCCTGTTGTAGCCTATGCTTGACTATGTATTAAATCTGTATGGAATGTTTGCTTTGTGTGTTTTATGTAAAACAAGTTCGATATTAGGTTGATTATATTTTTAAACACGTACTCAGTTAGCTACATGGGGGCACTAAATAGCGTACAGCACTTGTAGGCCTATCTCGCAATATCTGCAAAATACAAGATACTAAAAATATGTGAGCCACTAAACTGGAGGCTTCCCATCCTGACGTGACCAAGAATGATCCTAAATGACTTTAATCCTAAATGTTTTCACCAAAACATGACGAAGATTAAGACAACATTTGAATGGAGGCACTAATCTTACCTCATATTCAGATCCTCTGTCATGGCTCCAGAAGGTCATGGAATTCAGAAGCAGGTGGCTAGCAAGTTACAATCTGCTTTAAAACGCTATTCAACGTTATCAATAGCACAAATTATGCACCTGCGCACCTGTAGAAAGGCTCAGGTGCGCTCATTGAAGAGCCAATTAATCACCATGGCAACGACATCAGGCGGGCTGGAGAAGTCCTCTGTGCGATGCAGCAGCAGTCCTAGTTGTGAAAGTTACCCGTTGTATGCATAGCTGACCGAAAGTACAGTGAGTGGGCTTTAAGGTGAACTGTTATAGAGACTGTTGTGTGGTTACATTAATGTTGTGGATATAGTTTAAATTAAGGTATCTTACCGGTAATATTGCCTGTTTCGGTGTTTAGCTAGGCTATGCTTGTTACCTAGAATTGTTGATGGGAGATTTTTTTTCAGCATGTATGACATTTCACCCACTGTTAACAACTGATGGTTAATTATTAGCTCTTGCTATTTTAGTTATTAGGCCACTGTTGGAGTTTGTATTTGGGCTTGTAGCCTATTTCTTATTTAGCCTGCTGAACACACACACACACACACACACACACACAAACACACACAACACACACACACACACACACACACACACACACACACACACACACACACACACACACACACACACACCTGCACCACACCTGCATTGTGTCTGACAGATGGATAAGATTTAGGGATTAGTTTGTTTCATCAGATACAATATTATATTGATTCTTTGGATCCGATATTTGCTGATATCACAAAATCTGATTTAATTCAGGGGTCTGCGTTCAATATGAGATAATACCATATGCCCATTTGACACAATCAGTTACATTTATATCAGCTCACAAAAAGCAACTAAAATATAATTTTGACGATTTTATTACTGGGCTCTATTTCATTATTTTATATAAAAACAATAAAGTGTTACATTTCTTATGTTTCAGCACAGTTCGAATGTTTAGGAAAGAGGTGCTTGGACAGAAATAGTGACCCAGACCTGCCACAGGAATTTCAAAATAAAGGCATACCTTAAAGATGATATGTATCGATGTTTTAACTTTGCATCGATGATATAGGATCGCTGAATCAACACCCCTATTAAGGACTGAGCAATGTGTTCCTCTGTACCTGACATCTTAAGCCTCAGTGTAAACAGTCCTGTCTCTGTGTCTTGACCCCACGCCCCATATTGGTGAAAAACTGCTCACACCCTTGCATATGCTTGTTATGCACTGCCCTCTGTGGACAAATGTTTGAATCTGCGAGAGTTTATTCTACTTGAGTCATGCATTGGCAAAAGGACTTATTTGCTCTCTGGTTTCAAAGTTTAAAGGCAAAACCACAATAAAACATTGTGTATTTGTATAGTTTAGTTTAGAACTTACAATAGTGTGTTAAAGATGGTTGTTGGTGGTGCAGTTTAACAACACTGATGTATTATAATGACAGGTCATACTTAGCAGCAGCTGATGTAATATTGGGTGAGTGAGTTGACTTTACAGTTTACAATTAACCTACTGTGGATTGTTTCGGCTCAAGACAAAACCACATACCCATTGTGCCACCACATGGTGAGACACCAATCTCACTTCAACAGGAAGCAGTGGGCTAGTTTGCAGACAGTAGTTTAGGCTTTCATACTCACCCACAAACTTACTCACTGTGTCAGTAAGACAAAACTACATTTGTAAAACAGTTTTCTTTAATTGGCTTATTATTAAAAAGGGCTCTAATTAAATTCAGCTTTGGTTTCAGCAAGTCCATGCATCGTCAACACTACTGTGCAAACAAGCTACATGTGCGTCTTAATGGGATATGCTACAACCTGCTAGTGACTACCCAAGACGTCCATTTCAATGTGTATACTTTTTACTTAAAAAAAAAAGACAAATAGATAAACAAAATCTAAGCATACGGAAGTAATTTCATTATATCCAATGATTAATAAAGATAACAAAAGGTACATAACATTTTGAGAAGCTACCAAGGAACTATTAGTTAATGAGTAACTTAATCCCATTTCATTAGTTAGTTGAAAAACGAGTAAGGAACGAATAAGGAATGACTTGATAATTGATGAGTTGTTATTGAGTACTTCCCTAACAATTCCTAATGGAGGACTATATAGTGGATATGAATGGGTTAATAGAGAACAGACTAGAAGATCCTTTATTGATGAATCATTAAGTAATATTAGCTCATGAATATCTGTAAAATCAGTGTCACAAAACTACCAACGACTCATTAATTACTAATTACTTAGTCTCTTATTACTTCATCATTATCTTAACATTTAGTTCCTTAACATACTCAGTATTATGTATTTGTTCCCGATTCTTTGTTTTATTAACTAATCATTAGCTACTGATAAAATGTAATTAGGAGTTTCTCATTAGCTAATAGTTAGAAGTAAGTTCGTCATTCCTTTCTCATTTGTTACCTGGCAACTACTCAAACATTTTCTGTACTTTTCATTGTAAAGTGTTACTGATAACAGCAGGGGATTTCTGAATCACACACTCATCATGCTAAACGTTTTCGCCACATATAAGTTGACACTCACAAGTCAACGGAACCTAATGTTTCCAATCTGCCAGCCAGAGTCCACCATAAGCCCTGTTGAGTCTCTCTGTCAGCTGCATGAGCAGTAGGTCCTGCACCCAGTCCCAGGTCACCCACAACTATTCCACTAAACTGTATTGGCAGTAACCCATTACCAAGCCAAATCCCACATCAGTCACATAGTGTCTGGCAAGCAGCAGCCTTGACAGGCTGACCAGAGCGGCCCAACCCACTACTAAGACCCACATGGACGCTGTGTCCACCAGCTGGGCGAGGAGGAACCGGGCACACATGGCCGCCCATGTGGCGTGGCCTGAGGGGAAGGAGTAGCGCTCAACGAAGAAGGCTTAGAGCAGGGGTAGCCAACGTCTGGTCGCCCGCAGAGACTACGTGAGTCGCCCGCAGAGCATGTTCTAAAAATAGCACTAGTCACCAAGAAGCTCCGTCTAAAATTTGTATTTAATTGTTTTGCTGGGTTTAAAAAAAAAATCAATAACACATTAATTATTCTTTATTTTAAAATGACAATATTGAATATAGAATTAAAAAAACAAAAATGTTTTATGTATGAACTCTCTGACCCTGTAAACTAAATCTCCATTTACCTTTTCGCTGAGACAAGCTAGCGGGAGCAGCTACGATGGGGCGCGAGGTGCGTTTTTACACTAAACATGGCAGAAAAGCGAAAGAAAACGAACTATTTTCAAAATGAATGGGAGGAAGAATATTTTTTTACAACACTGAAAGAAAAGTGTGTATGTCTCATTTGCGGGGCGACGGCAAAGCGGCACATTGTGGAGACACTTCGGTACGTGTCACAGAAGCTACCATGCTAACTAACTAACTAACTAACTACCAGCTGCAGCACTGCGGGCAGAACAAGCCGAGAGTTAAAGCTTTGGGCAGCAGCATCTCTTCTCACGAGGCCGGTGAACACGTCACAGAAAGCAACGGAAGCTTCATTTAGAGCTGCACATTATTTAATAAAGTACAAGAAAGCCTTTTCGGACGGAGAGGTCTTGAAAGGTGCAATGATGTTATTGAAAACACTAAGACGAGAAGAAAGGTTCCGATGTGATCGCCACTCTGCGATGTTACAAAGTTAGTGTTTGTACAAACAGGATATGATCTGAAGATGTGACAGTTAATGATTTCCTATAAAAATGTTACAGAAGTGATACTTTGTACTAAAATATAACTGGTGTGATTTTGAACAAAATGCTACAAATGTTCTCATTCATACAAAACTGTCAAAGATATTTACAAAAATATCAGATGTGATAACTGACTTTCAAATGTTGAAATAGATTGAGAACATACATAAATAATGTTGCATGTTTAAATATATCTGTGTTTCCTACCATGGTAAATCATTGTTAATAATTATTGTGAGGAATAATTAACATTAGCTTGTGATCAGACAGTCTCTTTACATGTATGAATATGTATTATGATTATTATTATTATTATTATTATTATTATTAATGATAATATCATTAAAGGTGCAATTAATATTATTCTAGAAGTTTGTGTCAAACAAGTAGCCCTTCGTATTACTCAGTAGCCTTGAAGTAGCTCTCAGTATCAAAAGCATCCAACATCAGAGCTGTGAGGAGAAAAGAGAGAGATACAACATCACCTATTCAAAAAAGGAACTGAGCTCACTTTTCTCTTTTTATAGTATTGTATACGTTGCAACTGACAGTTATCTCTGATTTATTTATCTAGACCTCTATGAAGAGCTGTCATGATAATTATGTTATCGATTTATTGTACAATATATGGACATTACCTCAGTAATCTTTATGTTATCGACTCAACGTACATATGGACATGACCTCATTATCGACAGCATTTTAGGCAACATTTCCTTACCATTATAGGACTTGGGCATCGCAAAGACAATGAGCATTTGTGTTAACAAAGCCTGACATTAGATTTAATTTATTGTGGAAAGTCCCCTTGGCTAGCGTCTATCTTATTTCCTATTCTATTTGATAAAAATGCAGTTAGAAATGGCAATAATACTTTAATAAATGCACATGAGTTTCTCATTGTTTAATGCTCATCAAATCTGCAGTTATAAATTATAACAATTGCTTTATTGTAATTGACTGAAAGAGCAAAAGGACAAAGCAAGTCAAAGCAAAGCAAAGCATGTATACATTATTTAACCACTAATACCATTAGTACTTAGAAACATCCATAAAGGGTGTCTCTTTAGAAAGTGTTACCATATTCTATTAAGGATCTTTAAGTGTATGTATTAAAGAATATGTGGATAATAGTACAATAAATGGTAACAATACCACAACTATTTATTTGTCTAAAAATCTCTCATGAAATTAAATGAGAAATGTGACCTCATTTATTATCTGTCAGCTACAGCATTTGCAAAACACATCCTATAAGCTGCTTTGCTGCCAAAAATAGCTCTGGAATTTTACCACAGCAGCACAATACAATATAACAGGGCACGACTTGATCTGAAAACTGTCAGTCGACGTGTCACGTGCACGTCTCAGTGGCCAAAGAGCTGAGTAAACATGCCATGGCTGCGCTGATGCCGTTTATCAGCCGAAAGCTTTACTCGTGTATTTTTGACACTTGGAGACTGATGGGGCTTTGGTCTGTTACGTCGTGCTATTTCAATAGCAATTAACATTATTCAGCTCAACAAAACCACATCAAGTGACGCCGAAATCGAGAAGTGTCTGATGGTTAGCCGCTGGTGTAACACCGGTTTATACCGTGTACTAACGACAGGTGCCGCTTGAAAGTGCTGTACTACTGTCAGACTGTCACACCACTAACATACATATGTCCCACAAATGTATTTTCTGTTTTAATTGACAGTGTTGCGCAACATAGCGCAGTTTCTCTAACATGGATGTTGTTAGCCGAGCCACCGCAGCCAGTCTGACTAATCAATAACAGAAATATAGAGCTGAATTAATAATAATTACTTTTAGCATGTTTAATAGTGAAATGCGATTACACATTATATACAACTCCGAGTATTGCAACATTAACCAGGCATATGCATATTAAATATCCACCATAAATACTTTGAATGAGTACTTGTTGCTATTCATCAGCTGTTTTCTACCGGCGCAGATTTGATAGACGGGAATTCTCTCACTATGATCCATCATCTGTCTGATATGACAACGTGTGTATGTAGTGAACACACCTGATAACTGGTATAAAAACACAACACGGTGTGCGCCGCTGGATCTGTAGAGATATGCTGGTGTTCAAAACGGCTCACGCCACAATGACAGCAAAAGGTATTTATTCAAAGTGTGGTGAATAATAAATAATATGTCCCATGTAGCCTGATAATAATAATAATAACAATAATAATAATAATAATAATAATAATAATAATAATAATAATAAGCTTTATTTGTATAGCACACGAATTGCAGCCCAAAGTGCTTCACAGCAAAAACATAACAATTAGTACAAGGACAGAATAAGAGCATTTACAGTACAATAATCACAGTGTAGATGTAAATGAGTCTGAAGTACCATTATAAAAATAGCCAAATTAAAATAGTATAAAATAGCAGATAAAATTGCAGAATTAAAATAATATAATATAGCAGAATTAAAATTGTATAAAAATAGCTGAATTAAATAGCAGCTAAATAGCAGCCTTTACACATTCTTTGACATTTTCATAATCCCTTTGTCTGTACTTTCATCTGTATTTGTCTTTGCAAATAATCCACATACTTTCTTCCTATCTCTAGTTCTCTGCTTCCTTCTCCCATAACATAAACTGTCTTTTATGTTCTTCCATTGTTTTCAATGCTTCAGATTTAATCTTTCTTTATCTTCTTTATCTAATCTTTAAGATGAGTGGGTTCACTGATATCTTGTTTTAGATCATAGCTGTCTAGTAACTTTTCAAGTTCAATAGTCTTCGGATCATTCTTCTTATTTACGTGAATATTTAGGTCTCCATGCAGGATTATTCTTTCACATCTAGTGATGCTGAGTGAAATCAGCTCTGAGAATTCCTCTAGAAATAGTGCTGAATATTTTGGTGGCCTGTATAATGTGATGATGAGCAAAGATAATTCTGCTTTAAGCTCAATACCAAGATATTCAAATGATGTAAATTCACCCAGGTCAATGTCATTACATACAAGCGACGCTGATAAGATAGCGGCAATCCCTCCACCTTTCCTATTTTGCCTGACTGCCTGATAGTATTTATAGTTTGGAGGACACGTCTCAGTCAGTGTTGCCACACTAGTAATGTTGTTTAACCAGGTCTCAACTAGAAACATACAGTGCAAGTTATTTTGAACTATCATATCATTAATCAAAAAAGATTAGGTAGCCAGTGATCTGACATTCAGAAGAGCCACTTTCAGCTGCAGGGAGTCTGTGACAGGAGTCAAAGCCGGTCCTGGCTGTGCACTGATATGTCTAAGATAACCAGACGCAGTGCGTGCTGAGCGTTGATTATTTAGTCTGGTAGTAGTCAAGACAGGAACGGCATGACCAGTTTGGGGGGGTAATGTCCTTGAGTGTCCATGAGCAGGCTTTTGGCATAAGCCGAGGGGGAGGTGCGGGGGACGTCTGGGAGGGGGGAGAAGAATGGGGAGTGATGGTGGGGTATGATGGTTTTGAGCGGGGGGTTATTTGAGGTTTCAGTTTAAGACCACCTTTCACCAATTTGTTCATCCTGTCGCTAAAAGGGAGGAAGGGAGAGGAAGATGAGGAAGAGGGGGAGGGGAGGGGGTAGGGTGTCCCAGTGCTACTCCACAAAATTTCAACTTCATCTATGTCTGTCGGTGGAGTTGAGGGACTGGGGTCCTTGGTGTGCAGGCTTGTTGTGGCTGGTACTGCAGCAAGGTCACTCCTGCAGTTGTTTGGACGTCATCATGGTGGTTATCTGGTGGTGTGGGGGATGGTGTCTCCTTGCATTTAGCCAAAGTTGGGTGGCTAATGGAGTGATCCATATTGGAAGCGAACAGTTTTTCTCCAGATCTGTTGAGAGAAAGTCCATTTCTTCCAAAAAGGCCTCTATGCTGCCAGAACATATTGAAGTTGTCAATAAAGTTCACTTTGTGCAGGGGACAGGCACCTGATAGCCACCTGCTGAGCCCCAGAATTCTGCTAAAACGATTCACTCCTGACCTGGCTGGTGGGATGGGACCACTGATGTATAGTTTCGATGTCTTTAGAGCCTACAACTTTTAGCAGTTCAGTAAAGTCATGTTTTAGTATTTCCGTTTCTCCCTTTGAGATATCATTATTCCCCGCATGAATAATAATCTTGTTCACATATTTGTGGACAGACAGCATTTCTGGAAGTTTTTCTGTTATGTCACAGATCATTTCATCAGGGAAGCAGTATGTTTTGGTATCTTTCTTACCGTTAATGTTAATGCCTGATACAGTAGAGTGGTCGATAATTAGCGTTGCTGGCTCAGTGATCTGTGGTCCTCTGTTCGGCGCACATCCTCGATCCGCTGTTTGCTGATCGTCCTCCGTCAGCTTCTGCTGTACTCTGCGTCTCGTTCTGCCCGAACAGCTGTAGAGACCTCAGTGGCGGCGGGGCATTCCTTGCCGTGTTCACTGCTACAATCCACGGTTGCGCAGCGGGGGTTGATGTGAGCCGTTGCCGGTATGATGGCAGCGGGGGCCAGTCTCTTTCTGTCATGTCGGGTTCTTCTAGTTTGTTAGGGGTGGCTTTAAGTCCTGCTCCACGCTTATTCCAGACGTGACTGTTCTCCGGGGCAAGCTGTAGCTTCACCTTTGGGGTCCATTGTATTGTTGTATCCTTCTCTTCTAGATGAAATATCTTTGCCTGAAGTACTGCAATCTTCTGTAGATGTCCACGGCAGTCCGTGCAGGGGGGCATATCCGTGAAAATTAAATTAATATTAGCAGAAAGATGCAAGCAGAGGTAAGCAGGGGCAAGAGGGGAAAGAGCAAGCAGAGAAGCGTCCGCACAGCGAGAAAGCAGGAAGTAAGTATAATGTATGTATGTGATCACATTCTACCATTAACCATGCGAACATAACACAAGTACTGTTTAGTTATTTGGCTCTAAATGTCTGTTATCGATTAGTCAGACTGGTGTTAGAGAAACTTCACTTTATACAATCCTTTATTTACGGCGCTATGTTGAAGCCTCTGACCACCATAGGCTTCACTTTGGAGTTGGTAAACATGTCAAACAATATTCAAACTGGCGTGCCAAATGCGAAGAAAACATTCTGGAAATACATGTGCATTTTAAATAAATAAAAGGCAATCTGTTGGTAATTAATGGTTTTAAGAAGCGGATACTGGACTGAATAAAGTTTATAATTAATGCGTAATTGGTTTGCAGGAATCCAAACCAATACCTCCCAGTGGAATAATGTTTAATGACCCACAATCTAAAAGTCGCTAACCCAGGGCCAGATTCAGCATGATCTCTTACTCCACCACACTCTCCCCCCGGAGCAGAGTGTACACAGTGCCGACGAGCCACGGGATGATATGCCCAGAGAACTCCATCAGCCTCACCAAGGGCCGTATGCTGACCCATGGAGACTCGTCACAGGCGCACAGTTTTAGCCCCTTGGACAGCCACAGATCTATCGCCAGCAAAAACCGGAGCGTTGTGGTGAATATCGGCTGGCTAAGGCTGACTGAAAAGTCTTCAGTTTGTGCTCCAGAGGAAAAGTAAGAACAGCTGGAGCCCCGGCGGCGGACATGGATGCCCGGTTCCCACACACAGTTCTACGGCAGCTATCCCGTCTGGACGTTGGTGAGGACATTTTCGTTTGACAAAGTGCCCACTGTACTCTATCTGTCCTTCTTTATCGACCACCTGTGGCCAGTAAACTCTTTAATCCTGCTGCGCTCCGACGAGAAACATCCTGCAAACTATGAGTCCGGATACAGAGGATAACGTCTTACCAGTTCAGAACAGGACTGCTCCAGTCACGTGGATACATTATAATTAACATGTAATTTAACACGCAGTTTTAAATGATAACGGTTTATTTTTTGAAGGGGAACTTTTAAAAAAAAATGCCCTTCCTGTAGGCTACAACTTCCGATTTTCTGATGACATTTCTTAATAATATATGAGCATTTCTCGTGGAGAAGAGCTGCACTTGGAAACCGGGTCATACGCGTGCGTAAATTGGTAATTTGGAAATATCGAGACAACTGCGCCAATTAATCAAAGCGCGCCCTGAACGCACCGCAGTTTATGAGTCAGATCATGGCCTATAATATTCTTCCTGTGCATGTCACAGTTGATGGTGATGTAAAAAGAGAAGTCTGTTCACAAGGAAGCATCCGCCTCTTCTTTATTTCACGCATATGTCATCTGAGCTGCTGCTGAACAGACGCAACACATCCACGGCCACACTGAATATGCCGGGGATGCTGCTCGGCGATGAGTTTCCTAATTTCGAAGTGGAGACCACTTATGGCAAAATTAAACTCCACGAATTTCTCGGTGATACGTAAGTAGGCTTCTTAAATATATGAATATTTTTGTTTTTTGATTCGTAGGATGATCGACAATTGAGTTCACACGAGTGGAAGAGAGTTGTGTCCAGTTCCTGTTACTGCTTTCTGACTTCTGCTTTAGAGCTAAATATATACTGTAATTATATAGGCCTATCATCTAAAAAATGTAACCTATAACGGTGGTATTGTGGCATATAAATGCATTTGTCAATCAGAATAATAATCTATAATGTGGTGGACACGTGAACCAACTGGCAGTTAATATCAGTTGCACAGCTGACCACATCATATGGCTGTTAATCAGATAGTGAGATGAGAGGTGGACAAAGTACTCTGATCTTTACCTTTTAGAAGTAGTAATACAACAGTGTAGAAATAATCAGTTATAAGTAAAAAATCCTGCATTCAAAACTTTACTTAAAAGTATTAGCATCAAATTATATTAAAGCACCAAAAGTAAAAGTACTCATTCTGCACATCGGCCAATTTCAGAATAATGTATGTTAAATAATTGTATTATAAATACTTATGCATTAACTTTGATGTTGCAGCTGGTAAAAGAGGAGGTTTTTTTAACCATATACCAACAGGTAACTTGTGAACCAAGATATCTGTAAAGTTGTATCTTAACCTGTAATAATACATGATAAATTATTATTTTTTTGTCCAAATCAAAAGCATCAGTAAGATCCCCAGGCCAGAGGTCAAACCTCAACCGCGTGTTGGTGCACAATCATATTGCTGACTTCATGAACAAAATATTCCCTTCAGTCTCTGTTTTTGGAACATTAGAGTCGTAGAGAGGTCACATCCTGTCAGTTTTGTGCCTTTCAGTGTCATACTATTGTGCAACCTAACAATAAGCAAGAACAGTAACCCCAATATTAAAGATGTCAGATGAGAGGAAATGCCGTCAGACTGAAACCTGTTTGAGAAACCTCAGATTTCATCTCCTCAATAGGTAATCAAAGACCCTGACTTACACCTAACAGCCTCACTGATCTCTCTTTTCCCTCCAGATGGGGAGTCCTGTTCTCCCACCCCAGAGACTACACCCCGGTGTGCACCACAGAGCTGGGTCGAGCTGCCAGACTGAGCAGTGAGTTCACTAAACGCAACGTCAAAATGATCGCCCTGTCCATCGACTGCCTGGAGGATCATCATGGCTGGTCCAAGGTGTGATACTTACATCATCATCACGTACAGAAGAAAGTTTATGACATACTGAGCATCAAAGTTTTGACTTCCTAGCTTCTGAAACTGTCATTTAGTGAGCTCTGTCTTCATGGTGAGCAAGCTGGTAAGCATAGCTTTTGCAGGTCAAAGGAAGACTAGTCTATTCTAAATTAGAAAAGGTCAAACATGTTACATATAACCATTCCATGACAACTGAACTTATATTTTAGTGTGTTAGTCATGTTAATGCGGTTGAAACTATGATTATGTATATGTACCAAGACTTTGGTTCTGCTGGATTCATTTGCAATTTCAGTGGAAAATGATGCTTGTCAAACGTATATTATGAAAGCAGTCTGAATACATTTAGTCAAGACTGCATCTATTGCAGTTCAAAAGTTGTTAGGCAAGTTTAAATGAGTAAACTGCATATTTCACCCAATTTGACCTGTACTGTGTGTGTTGCACTGCACGTACCATTAAATATGCTGTATCGTTGATATCACATGATATAGATGTTTATACAAGACAACCATCAGTGTGACTAAGGGCTTGTGTCTCTGTACAAACTAGGACATCCTGGCATACAACTGTGAGGAGCCTGCTTGCTGCTCGCTGCCCTTTCCCATCATAGCGGACAGTAAACGGGAGCTGGCAGTAGCCCTGGGCATGCTGGACCCAGATGAGAAGGATAAAGACGGCCTGCCGCTCACCGCCCGTTGTGTAAGAGTCTTCACAGTAAAAATCTGAATTCCCTATTTATAGGCAGTAGGGTTGTCACAACATCAGATTTCTTACATCATTATCGTGGCCTTTGTTTATTCTGCGTTTTCTCTCTTTTTTTGGCAAATTAATTAGAGTGAGGTCAGAGAGAAAGTAAGTACATAATTAAAAAAGGTGCTGATTGTTTACACCAGGGTTGCCCAAAGTATTCCCAGGTTCGATTTGCCACAGTCAGATGTTTCTAGCAACAACAAAAATATATATAATATATATATATAAATAAATTGCTGTTTATAACGTTTTCATTTTTTTGTCAATGAAAAATCTTATTTAAATATTAAGAATCCCTAATTATTAATGATTTTTTATAATCTGAGCACAGCAGGCAGAGTGACACTTGTGCAGGAAATCAGTTTGGCCTGAGTGACGTAAGAAACAAATGGAGCGGCAGAGACAGTGGCACACGGACTGAAGGCATTTCATTTAAGGGAACATGGGCCCCGAGTACCATTCTGCATCTTAACAATACAATAAAATACAATGGGTGTTTTGGCCTTCCAAGTGAAAACGTTTGGGCACCCCTGATTCCCACAATATTATCATACGTGTATAATTAACATGATATCAACATTTCATTTTTTTATATCACAGTTACCCTCAATACAAGTTTATTGTGACACCTTCATTAGGCAGCATGCAGACTTTATATCTACTCTCATGCCTATAGAATAATCAGTATTGTCTCTGTCTGTGTGTAGGTGTTCATCATCGGCCCTGACAAAAGGCTGAAGCTGTCCATCCTCTACCCGGCAACCACCGGACGCAACTTTGATGAGATTTTGCGAGTGGTGGACTCACTCCAGGCCACAGCAGGGAAACGAGTGGCCACACCGGCCGACTGGAAGGTATGCCGTAACTCTGAAAGTGACCTCAGCTTGTACCGATCACTTCAGCAGCTGACTGCAGAGATAACAGGACCTGCTGCCACGCAGAATAACCTAGTTTATTTTCTGTGTCTGTCTCCCTCCAGCCTGGGGACTGTGTGATGGTCCCTCCCAGCATGTCTGAGGAGCAGGCGGCCTCTTTGTTCCCAGCTGGCGTCTACACCAAAGACCTCCCCTCAGGCAAGAAGTACCTGCGCTACACACCCCAACAATAAGCACGGGAGGAGACAGCACTGATGTTCAACACTCACACTTATGTCACACTCAATCCAGCAGCTCTCAATCTGGGACTTGAAGACCCTTGAGTACTGCTCTGAGTACTGCTATTTAGTTTCCCTGCCAGGAAGACAAAATGCCTTAAGAAATGTGTAGGACTTTTCTAGATTGAGATTCTACAGTATGTACAACTCCAATAGTAAAAGCTGTAATGTTCAGCCTACTTTTATAAAGGGAGATTGTTTTTTGGAAAAGTAGAGGTTGAGAGATTTCTTTTTATATTTAAAGATGTAGAAAACGGTTTATTATATGCAGTATGGCAGTGGAAGTTTATATCTTGTAACAGTGGTACTATCAGGGATTGGATCACGTGTGTATGATTTACCCATGTACCTTTATTTTGCAAGAGGAAGTGGTTTATGGTGCTGGTTTCACAAAGGATGACGAGTGAAAACAAAAATAACACTATTGCCATGCATGTGTACTCATTTTATCTGACAGCTGTACTTCGTTAAACATAGTAAGATGCACATGTTTAAGTACGTGTGGAATTGACTACTCTCACTTGCCAAACTATACATTTCACGGAAAGATTTACTGCTACTCTAATGGTTGGGTGTCTGATGTACACATTTCCCCTGTGTGGGACAATAAAAGCAAAGAATGATTCGCAAACAATAAAATGGCCCCGTCGTGACTCGTGGACACTACCGTTCAGAAGAACCTGCAGGAGTGTGTCAGCTTTGGCCGGCAGCGCTCTCGCTGTCCCTTCTCCATCATAAGGTAGTTCTGTTTGAAGGCTGTTCACTCAGCTGTGCAGGATTTGGCGTTCCCCCCTCACCCTGTCGACAGCATCAGTGAAGAGCTTATCAACTTTGATCCTGGGGACGGCTGGCAACAGGCTCCTCTCTGTGACCAGCAGACAGGAGGAGTTAAGGACAGTGGAGGCATTGCAAACAGGAAATGGAAGATAAAATACAGATTAGACAGAACAAAGGACAAGCTGTTTAAAAATGAATGTCACTATGGAGTTGGAGCACACTCAATTATATATAAAAACAACACATTAGGTTGGAGTGACAGTCAAAGGCACTAGTTCTGTCATTTTCATTATTTATTAAGAATACATTTGAAGGTGACAGTACTTGGTGGTATTTGACTTTAGACGGAGCTGAGTGGTCACCCCATCCTATGATGTCATCACATCCACTCCTGCATCCCCCTCCTCTTCTTGGGTATTGCAGCAGTTGATCTAAAATGCAGACAGCTACAACCGCTCGTCTCCATGGAGGTCTTCTCTACTGTCATCTGCATATGTGAAGTGGAAACTCTGCCAACATTCAGATACTCAGAAGCAACTAAACAACTCGCCAGACATTCAACCTCAGAGCGCTGCTGTCCTTCAGGTTATTGAGAAAAAAAACTGGACCATTAATATTAAAAATCAGCAAGGTTAAGACTTCTGTTCTGGTTTCCAGTATGTGGATTTGTCATCACTATTACAGAGCGAGTCCCAGCAGCAGCGTCATGTCTGGTTCATAAGGGCCTGGTACTCCCTCTGGTGGGCGAACAGTCGCAGGAACACTTTGTTCTTTCTCTCATAGAAGCTGAGAAAAGAATGAAATGCAGAAAAATAATTACACAAATGTGATGAATCGAACTGTGAAAAAAGAATTCCCTCACGACCTGACCTGGACTGTGCTAGTTCAATATTACACATGTTGGTTACTTGTAACTCTATCAGCCTTTATCTATATGGGTACTTTACACATATAAAAGCAATACAATTTGTTTTCCTATTAGAATAAAAGCATACAATATACATATAGAAGATGTGAAAGGGTAGCACATCCCAGTGAAGGAGGACGAGCTACTAGCATTTCACTAATAATTGCCTCACATCGCAATAGATTCTAAAGATTGTCCATCTTGACTTTAAAATGTGGATGTGCTTTGTTTTTAAAAAAAAGGATTCATATTGAATTAAGCACTATATATATATATTTGATCCATTTATGTTTCTGTCCCACAGATCGTCACAGCAACCGTGACTTTCACCAAATATAAAAAAATGAAATCTCTTTGTCTCACCTCTGGAGCTCAGAGTCAGGCTGAACAACTTTCCCCACTTTCCCCATTCTCTCCATTGCCTCCTAAAACAAAAATTGCAAAGACAAATATCACTCAATAAATCATGTTATGCACATTCAGTTTGAGGCCGGCTGTGACCCAGTTATAGTATTAACACAAGCCAACTGCAGTGGTTTGTGTGCGGCTGGGTTTATGACTAATGCAGTGCAGGGCCTCTCTGCTGTCTGAACCTACCTAACCCAGTCAGTGGACTGTGTGCAGCTCACAGGATCAGTCACAACAACTGCCTACAGTAGTTATGGCTGGAAACGGGTTGACAGGTGCACACTAGTCCAAACAAAAACATCTTATTTTTAGTATATCTGGCTTAAAGGCTTGCCATTGTCTTGTGCTCTGATCTCCGGGACTGACACGCCATGGGATGATAGCTTGAGCAAAAGATTGAATCATCACTTTATATCTTAAAGACATGAATCTTCTCCAAGGCTGAAGCACTTTTGTATTCTGGTTCCACCCAGCAGATGGAGGCAGGGAGTCGGGGATAATGAGATCTGAGCTGCGTGCCTCTGGCTCGGCATTTAACGCTTTTGAGGTCAATTTTATTAGACTACAAAATAAGAAGATTGGATGGCAAACAGCTAAATATATTGCAAAATAAACACTTTTTAAAAGGTAATGCCACCGATTTCACCATGTTTACTCTTCATTAGGAGTACTACAGACTGTGGAAACTACTGTATAACGTCTGCTGTGGCTCTGGAAAAACTCAATTGTTTATTCTGGTTTGGCTTGAGACATTTTAACAGAAAGCCTGCGTTACAAACTGGAGGTGTGTGGTTTGAAAGAAGTGGCATTGAGAAGGCAGCAGCGGTCTAATGAAAGATGTTATGCAGTTGGGAAATGTAGAATCCAGTGTTTGTGAACATATGCAAATATTTTATGCTTTTGGGAAGCAAGTTGTTTAACGCAACACACACGTTACCGTTGTTTCCCAAGACCATAAAAGAGCAAATACAAATTCCTATTATGAGGATTCATTATGTGTATAAGTGTATTTCGATTGGAACACTACGACATGTACACCAGATCTGAGTTTAAGAGTAAATAAAGATACACTTTTGACAAAAAACAAACTTAGTTCAAATAGATTTAAAAAGAAAATCTACAACCTGTCCTCTAATTTCCCAGACATTTTAATAACGCTGACTCACCAGCAGTGGTCCATGTCGGACAGAAGTTTTGCATAGATATGAATCAAGCATGCATTTCCTTTTTTGTATTTCGAAAATGAAGTTGGAGAATAAAGTCCAACTTCCAATGTTAGTGCAAGACAGAAGAAAGAATATTTGTATTTTGAAAATAAAGTTGACATTTCAAGATTAAAATTGAACTTTTGAGAATAAGTTCTAGCCCATACACTGAAGTTCTACTTTATTCTCAAATGTCTTTATGCTTGACCCTAACTCTTCTGTACCAGGATACTTCTAATTATCAGTGCCAAATAAAAATAAACAAGAAGTCTCAAAAGCCTTTTTTTGTCTAAGCTCGTGTCACTTGTCTGCAGCCTGAGTGTGTGTGTGTGTGTGTGCCTGTGTGTGTGTGTGTGTGTGTGTGTGTGTGTGCCTGTGTGTGTGTGTGTGTGTGTGTGTGCCTGTGTGTGTGTGTGTGTGTGTGTGTGTGTGTGTGTGTGTGTGTGCCTGTGTGTGTGTGTGTGTGTGTTGTGTGTGTGTGTGTGTGTGCCTGTGTGTGTGTGGTGTGTGTGTGTGCCTGTGTGGTGTGTGTGTGTGTGTGTGTGTGTGTGTGTGTGTGTGCCTGTGTGTGTGTGTGTGTGTGCCACTCCACCTGTATGGTGCAGTAGTCCTGTGATGCACATGCACCCAGCACTGCTGCTCCTACTAACACCGCCTCCATCTGGTCCGGCAACACCACAGGCAATCCTGAAAAGGATGATATTGAAAAAAGTAGCATTAGCTAAACGCCTACATGGTCGATTCTGTAACAAAATAAATGATAACGTTTTTATGACATTATTTAATAGATTTGGGTAAAATGTCTGTTTCGCTAAATTGTCATTCACGACATCAAATCTGTCATCGTCCCATGTCACTGGTATTTTATACCTGTAGCATTGGCGTGAATCTGGACATACAGAGGGTTTTTGCTCAACCCGCCGCACAGGAAGAGGGTTGTGATGTCATGTCCTGCGTCTTTCATGGCCTCCAGAATATGAAGCGTACCAAGCTGAAATCAGATAGGAAAATAAAAGGTGAATCAGGTTAACAGGTAAACAACCTTGCTTCACCCTTTAAGGTACTAGGAGGTCAGACTGGAGTCATTGTAAACCAATAGAAATAGTCGACTCACAGCGAGGGCTTGTAGAGTGGCCAGATAGAGAAGGGCCAAGTCATCCAAGGTTTGAGAGAGTGGCAGTCCGATCACCTGCGAAACAGTAGTGAGTCATTCGTGAAAGGTCTCAGTGCTGAGTCAGGAGTCGTCAGAGGATTGCGTTCACCAACAAAAGGGATGGTGAAAGCAGAGTCGTCCATTGAGGGTCTGGTATCTCCAATCAGCAGTGATTCAGTGGAAACAATCACCAGTTCTCTGCTTCCTGGAAATACTGATATGGACTTAAAACAATAATTAGCTTACTGACCACAGGAATCATTTCAGTGGCTGGACTGTGACGCACTTTCATTTTGAGTGCCAAGTTCATTCTTTGCACTGACAAAATCCTAATACTTTTGTGAAATCATTTAAAGTATATGGAAACTGAAAGGTGATCTTTGCAAACCAAGAACAATACTGACTCTGAGGCTGAACCTGCTTTGTGTAGTTAGCTGGTTTAATACGCTGCTAGCTAAGTGCATTGTGAATTGATTTAGTTTTAAAGGTTTTGCATTTGTGGAAATACTTGAGTTTATTTCTAAGATTTGAAAGATCTGTGCTTTATGTACGCAGCTGGAGCCTGGAGCTAACTCAAACAGCTAGCCTGGTTCTGTCCAGATTCTAAAATTCTCCTAAGGCTCACTAATTACCCAGTTATCTCTTTAGTGTAATCCGTACACACAGAACATTCACCGACAACAACAGTTTGTGGTTTCAGGGGACGGTCATATAGCTAGGCTAACCGTTCCCCCTGCGTCCAGTCTTTGAGCGAAGCAACAATCGGCTTCTTGGGAGAACTTACGACTTGCTTTGCATTATTCATATGCTTTGCTAATTATATTTCTTTATATACTAAAATGATAAGACAAATATTGGCTGGAAGTGCAGTAAATAAACTCAACCAATTATTTGAACAATTATATCACAAGTCAGGAGAAGTTTGGCCTCGTGTTCCCTCACCATGCCCTTCAGGGTCGGGTCAGCCAGGGGCGACCTGTTCCCGTGGAAGTCCGGCCACACATGGAGACTGGAGCCCAGCAGGTCCACAGCAGAACGGGAGTCAGCCATTGAACTCAGGTGGCTGTTCAGGTAGTTGTAGATGTTCTCGCCATTAAAGGGGAATCTGGGAAAATCACAGTATGCAAATAAAGAGTCCGGTCACAGCAGGAGAAGCACATTAACGATGGCTTCCAGTAAGCATGGACAGTGTACCAGGGCTGTTTTACTCATCTCTAAGTGACTGAAAAATCTAACAATTTATTAATTTAGCAAATTGTCAAG
Organism: Cottoperca gobio; assembly: GCF_900634415.1. Taxonomy (NCBI): domain Eukaryota; kingdom Metazoa; phylum Chordata; class Actinopteri; order Perciformes; family Bovichtidae; genus Cottoperca; species Cottoperca gobio. The sequence continues at coordinate 20,050,361 of NC_041371.1, forward strand.
TTGTATAGAATACACAACCTTCCTCAGCTTCCAATCATCCCAGAGCTTACTGAACATTATCATGCGTCAGCTGGACAGGGATGACGGCTGTGTTAGAATGTTTTTGAGAGATGCAGCAGTAAATGCATCAGCTGACCTCTGGCGTGCCTGTTCCTGGAGCTGGATGTAGGAGGCGTGGCCCTTCACCATGTGGTCCATCTGAGGGAGGAGACAGCAACACAGTTTCACAAAGGATTACAGATGACACAGCTGATGACATAAAGGCTTATGATGCTGCAACTGCTGTTTATTTTCACGATTAAAAAGATATTAGTTAAACATTTAAATCTGTAAAATGTCAAAAATATTCACACATTCTGAAATAGACAGACAGCATGTAACCCTTGTGTCTCACTGTAAAAACGTGTTCTAATATCCTTAGAGGACTAAAACGTCTTTAAATATTATTATTTTCCACATTCAGTGTGAAAGCCAAGGCTTCCCGTGACTTATGATATAATATGACATTGATCAAAGTATGGGTTAAGTTTATTTACTGTCTTATCATTTTAGTATATAAAGAAAAATAATAAGTATAGCATAAAATCTTTTAATCAATGTCAGTACTGATAACTACCAAATATTAATTTTCAGAAATGTAACCCTTTAAAAGCCACTTTGTTTACATAATGCCACCGCTGTTTTTTTATGAATAAAAACCCACAAATATTGATTTATTGTCTGTATACTAAATGCACCGTCTGTGATATGTTAATGATAAGCAACATTTATTTTGATACATTGTGAGTGCAGGAAACCAGGAACATAGAACAAACCACAACCACACATTTTAAAAGCCCCTGGCTTTAGATTGAAAGATTGATGTAATAGAATGCATGACTTTATGATTTTTATGCTGTACCGGTCGAGGGATTGTGGGCTTTTATGGATCTGAGTGTGTGTGTTTTGGCATTTTGCCTTGTTAGAAAGCTGACAGTAGTAATAAAGATCCCTGACTACAATCTTGTGGGGATGTTGCTTTAACTGATTTTAGACTGATAGCCCACCAAAACTCTCCCAGATTTAATAGTTTGGGCAAAAATGAAACAAGAATCAAGAGGCAGGTGTCTGTTTGAAGAGTTACTCGTTAATGGAAATATGAATTAATAAACTACTTTTTATTATAGACTTAATATAGGAGCTGAGGTTCAACTTCCAAAATAAATTAAAATACAAAACTAACCCATGCCAAAATCTATGCCATATGCATTAACACAACCAAAAAGCCAAAGATGTCCCTAGGGGGCTTTGTGTGTTATGTGTCCAGATGAGTCACGTCTGGGTGTCTGTTGTGTACTTTCACACATTGTATACATTTAGTCTCTAACGGCACAGTTTTCTGTTGATTCATAGCAGAATGCGGGTCAATCCTTCATAAAGCTCGACAGTGGACTGACCAGCCTTCCTGTAGCACTCTGTCCTCCCTCGTTGAGCCACATGCCAGGCACCATGGCAGACAGGCAGGGCCCCCACACCCCCGGCACAAACAGAGGCTGCTCGCTGATCTGATGCACATGAAAGAAAAATTAAAGCTAGCACTGTATATCACACCAGCGATCTACAAGAGATAGGGATGTCTCTAGTAAAAGCACCAACAGAAATACTGCAATGCAAACAACTACAGTTTCAATTTAACATACAACTAATTATAAATACAAGTCCTACATTTCAGTAAAACATGATGCATGTAAAAATGACTTGAAGAGAAATTCCAGGTGGCCCGATCATCAGCATCCATTTATGTGAAAGGTGAATCATCAGTTTACTTTTAAAGGATTGCATACCTGTGTGTTAGTATCAGCTAAGTTTTAAATCAGTTCAGAAAAAGTGTGCAAGCGTCAGAAAGGTCATCGGGGAGTTCACACCATATCTATGCTGTGCTTAATTGAAGAGCATTTTCAAGTCACACAGCAGGTGAAACGTAGCTGTAAACCGCTCACCGCCATGTGACAGGTTGATGTCCCACAGATCATCGCCATGCGTGAGGTGATCGGCTGGTCCTCACAGGGCAAGTGAAAGCCTTTCACATCTGCACCTATCACACCTGGAAATCACACATTTAAATCATGTTTCATCAACATCGGAATGTTTTATTTTGCAGGGGGAAAACACACATGAATATTCTTTTAAGTACACAAACTCCTGTTAGAGCCCGGTCAGGGACAAATCACAACGATTAGCAGATGAAAAGCTTTAAATCCTTCTCCAACCTTCACATGGAATGCAGCACTGACACTAACTGCTGGAATAATGTTTGTTAAGCTGGTTTCAGTTTAAGGTTCATCTACGCGCAGGGGGCAGGGGGGCGTGCATCACCATGACATGCACGACAAGTAAAAGTGCAGAGTGTTTCAGACTCTGACTGATACGACAATGTGTGATGGGCAGAGGTCGCAGCCAGGGGTCAGAGGTCAGAGTTCATGAGCAGTTTATCTCCCAGAACAAAACCAGATGGTTAGGATTTCTGAACCGCTGCCCTGAAGCGAACAAAGTGCTCACAGATACAGTACATGGCAGCATTAAGAGCAACTCTTCAAACAGACTCCTGCTTCTTCATTCTTATTTCATTAATAATCATATCAGTTAAAGCAACACCCCTGCTTGAATTGTAGTCAGGGATCTTGATTACGACTGTCAGCTTTCTAACAAGGCAACAATGATCAGTCTACTGGCTGAGAGGACCATGTTCCCTGGACCACTAAATTGTAAATGTAAGTTCGATAAACCACATTTTATATTCCTATTTTCAATGCAATTGTTCGCTGTCGTAAACTGTGAAATGCTGCAAGAAACTCAATCACGTTCATAATTACGTTTGTTCAGGGCGACCATGCGACCATTGCATGATGACAAAGAAACTGCTCTGCCATGAATGTAGTGATGGATTATATTAAGGGAGTTTTTCAGTTGCAAGGTACGCCACTGATGGCGCGGCGCTGTATTGTACCTCTTTATATGAGGCTTTTTGTTTCTACTATAAATGTTTTGTGCTGGTCAGGAGGTAAATATATTGAATCATTGTTTGAGAAAGCAGTGGTTTAGAATGAGCCTTTTGCTTTTGGGACACTTCATTGGCTTTGCTCAGGTGCCACTCGGGTCAAAATGTTCGACTTTGTGCACGTCTATCTAGTGTTGACCTTCTCCATCACCCCAATTATGACACGAAATATTAACATTTTAACCAGTTTCATAAGTTTATTTATGGTTCTTAGGAGTGGATGAACATCTCTATTTTTGACACCCCAGGAGATTCATCTTACACCCACGCGAGACCAAAATGTCAACTTTAGACATAAACATTAAATCTTCTGCCTTCCTCCTCCCTTTTTAGTCTTTTGAAGTCTCAAGGTCCAGTAAGGTTGTTAAACATACAGTACAGTTGCTCTGCACACCTTACTGGTGACACAGTTCATATTTTTTAAACGTTTGACTCTCCAAGCCGTGTGGAACCTGCAAAGTAATGAAGCTGAGAATCTCTTTTACTAAATTTAGAGAGAAGAGTGGTTTAATAAACAGATTTGGGATGTAATACCAAGTCCTCCAGCGTGAGCGTCAATGAGAGAAGCACCAACTGCAGTTCCTGGCTCCAAACCCAAATGTGCTGCTGCCTCCTGGGTGAGGCCGTCCGCCAGCGGGCTCCCCGGAGAGCACGTCTCGCTGCCTGGATGACAGAAAACAGATTCAATAATGAAAGAAGGACTCTTGTGTAGATCACGGCATGAACGCTTTGTGGAATTAATTAGCAACCTTTTCAGATTTGATTAAAATCTTACAATATACAATAAGATGTTAATGTCTTTAACCTATTTTGGAAAAGTTGTTTTCCAGGAGATCCTCCAGTCCCACGCTCGTCCAAAACCCAGCATCCCATCCTTCTGGAGGGCAATAAGTCCATTTACACACCAGAGTACATAAAGACCTGCGAAACATTGCAGAATAGTAGTGATGATGGACAATCATTATGATTTATTAACATAAAAACATACAATTAAAATGCTCTGCTCAAAGCCACCAGACTCCAGTCAGACATCAGACAGTCATTTAACCTGGCTGATCTTTGTAAAAACACACTTCATTCAAACTCCACAGAAACAAAGTAAAACTCATTGAATGTGAAAGGAGTGTATCGCCTATTTGAGCGGGTTTTCCCACGTTTAACAAACCTGCATACACGGACTAAATGTTGGTGGGAAAAGGGTGTAAGATGTCTCATAACACATTCATTGAAGTACATGGGGTCACATTAACAGTATCTGGTGAAGGCCACAGTTTGTTCACGACAAGCCTGTTCTTTAAATCGTCTTTTAAATAGAAGTTTGCTTCGACGATGTTTCGTCGCTTAGCTTCACCTTATTATAATACTGCAGTCACAAACAACAATTTAGGTCGCTGCCAACGGTGAACCCTTTTAATTCATGTAACAAACACATATTACACGTGAAAATAATGAACAGATGAAGGTTGAAACACAGCTCACCGTGTCAAAGAGCCGGTGGCCTTCCAAGACAGGAAGTCTGGAAGGTCGAAAAAGTGAGCAGCTTTGTTCCAACAGCGTTCTCTCAGGTTCTGATTAAAAAACAAGAGGAATGTGACGCTTATGATCAGTGAGTAATGACAGACCTTAACAAACCACTTTCAGGCAGCTTCAGATGCCTCTCAAGAAAAAGGCTCAACTAAAACTGAAACCACACACACACACACACACACACACACACACACACACACACACACACACACACACACACACACACACACACACACACACACACACACACACACACACACACACACACACACACACACACACACACACACACACACACACACACACACACACACTGACCAGCCAATACAGAGAGTGACAATAAAACATAGAGATCAAGGGTCCCGTGGTGACCTCGCTCACCTCTCACCTCTTTCAGCCAGAGCAGCTTCGGGGGTTGCATCTCTGGTGACATGACCCCTCCCACCCTGCTCAGGACCCTGTGGCCGGCGTCGGTGATACGAGTGGCCTGCTCTTCAGCGCGATGGTCCATCCACATCACCACGTTCCTTTGTCGGTCACCTGGGAAAGCCAGGAAGAGGAGGAGAGATGATCAGGTTTTAGTGAAAGCAAAGTGCAAATAAAGTATATCAAATAGCAGCTGATGCTAAGTTTCTTTTCAATTCCGATGGCTTCCAACAATTATGAAAACAAGATATATGAGATAAAACGATTATTGTGCCATATTCCAAAAACAAATGTATTCTTATATATTATTTTATAAATGTAATAATTAATATTTAGTAGTTTTCAGTATGTTGTGCAGGTGCACTAACGTTACAACGTAGTTGATCTTAGGTATTTTGTACTAAATGTATTTGTGTTTTTTATTTTTACATTATGTATTTAAATGTGTATATTTGTGTATATATATATAATTTTTTTTTAAATGTTATGTTTCAAAAATCAGTGATCATGTTAAATAATCGTGATCGCAATAATTACTAAAATAATCGTGATCATGACTTTTCCCATAGCAGCCCTAGAAATAGTTCATGATGTAATTCTAAGATTAAATTGGCCTATTAGAATAAACAAAACTGTTGCGGTATACATGTGATATCTAGGCAGCAGATAATCAGTCATTTAACCGGAGTACCTGGGTCCTGACCTGTGTCCATCTTGCTTAATTGAAAAAAGAAAACATGAATCCCCACCAACTCCAGGGGTTCTGTTCTGTAGCTGACCCTGACCCTGACCTCTGACCTCGCTGTGGAGGAGGGGCTTTTACCTTCAGGGATCAATTAAGTATCCCATTACATTAAACTAAAACAACTTGTCCAAGCAAAACTCAACTACTCAAAGGTTTCATGCCAAAACGCCACAAAAAATCCATTCTAGTAAAATTGGAAATTCAGCATTTCAAAAACATAATTAATTCCACCCTTAACAACCCACAATAAATGACTTATAGTATAGGTGTTTATACATTAGGGATGTGACGATAGAGGACTGCGATAAAAAAACACTCTGTTATTACTATCTTCACATGAGTCTTGTAAAAAAGCTGTTTAGCAAAATGTATATATGTGGAGTCATCATGTAATACAGAACAGACTCATAATGTTGCTATTTAATAATAATAATAATAATAATTTGTATTTATAAAGCGCCTTTCAAAGCTAAAAGCAAGTCTCAAGGTGCTAAAAAATGTTATTATTTAAAAATTGTTATTATTTAAAAATGTTATTATTTAAAAAATTGTTATTATTTAAAAATTGTTATTATTTAAAAATGTTATTATTTAAAAAATGTTATTATTTAAAAAATGTTATTATTTAAAAATGTTATTATTTAAAAATGTTATTATTTAAAAAATGTTATTATTTAAAAATTGTTATTATTTAAAAAATGTTATAATTTAAAAAAAATATTATTTAAAAAATGTTTTACTAGTTCTTGTTCTATGCAGGGAGACCTCGTGATTTATGATTACCTTATTTAAGATAGTTATGGTCTGATTTTCACTAAAAAAGGATGTTCAATAAGAAAAAGTGAGTATCTGTGATGCACTAAAACTATTAGTTTCTTAACACAATGTCAGGCTAAATTAATATTTTGGTCAGGAAATGTTCAGATCCTCCCATGTCTAATGTACATGGTGCTTTCCTGAAGCAAAGCATATGAGTGATGAGTGCGGAACAAAGGCTATAAAAGGAAAGAAATGTTTCACTTACCATCCTGACTGACTGGCACAGGCTGGAAGCTTTGGTCCAAAACCACGAGTGAGCAGGTGGCATCAAAGCCCATCCCTCGTACCTGACTGCTGTCCACACCTTGGGTAACTCTCTGGAACAAATATCAAAAATATAATATAATGAGTGTGAGCGTGAGTGTAAGAGAGTATGTATAAATATGCAGGCACTGCATCATAGTTCAACATACGTTGTGTGACATAATAATAATAATAATAATAATAATAATAGGAATGAATCCTGATTTCATTTCCCAAACGATCAGCATGTTTGAGTGACACAGACACAGATGTCCTCGTCCTCTCAGCCAGTGATTCCACACCAGATGAACTTGTACCCCAGAGAGTACCTTTACAGTTGACAGGGGATATTTGGAAAGATGTGAAGCAGCTCAACTACGTTGAAAATACAATATGTGATTTGCAAAAAAGAGAGATACACATATTTGTGTTTAGAAAAAATAAACATCCAAAATGAATTACGAACTGGCGTGATGCCGATGTTTCATAAATGTATATGTTGACATTGAGAGCACATGAAAGTTAGCAAGATAGCAGAGAAGTAGAAATAGTATGATAAAAGTAACAGAAAAATTATTGAAGGAGTAAAAGTAATTCATAAATAACTATTACTAATTAGCTAAAAGTACTGGATAAACTATTGAAATATTAGCAACAAGTATTGAATAACCAGATTAAATATTAGCTAAAAGTAATATATAAACGGTTGATATATTAGCTTAAATAAATAGATAAACTGTTGAAATATTAGCTTAAAGTAATTTAAATAGTTGCCATATTACTAAAAGTAATGGCTACATGGCTGACATAATAAGCTAATAGCCTAATGGATAAATGGTTGAAGGGTCCAGCTCCTGCCTCAGTGGTACTAGCTAATGTAGTGGGAATGCAAACATGACCAAAAATGTAACAACGTTTCTTCTCATGTTGTGTTACTTCACCTGCACTTTCACAGCACACTTTGGGCTGTAAGGTCTCCCTACCTTGACAACTGTGCAGCATTTGTCCCAGATCTCAGTGGAGGACTGGACATAGTGGTCAGTCTGGGGCTCCCAGATGCTGATGGGCTCCTCTGCAGTGCTCTTCAGCAGGCCGGCCCTGGTCACCAGTGCAGCCCTCACACTGCCAGTGCCCACGTCCACCCCAACATAGTACACCTCTGTCATGAGGAGAGCTGGGGGGCAGAGGACCCAAAGGTTGATTATTAACCAGGGTACACTGTCAATATGTAATGAACTGTTTCGAAATAGATGCAAGGAAACCCAGATATCAACGCATGTATTGTTAATTTGCTTTAAAATGATTTCATTTGTATGTGTTGACGCATCAGACACTGAAATCGTCCTCAACTGAATATAATAACACTCCAGCAACAGAGATTTCCGACCAATGTACAATGCACACAACAGACTTTAAGAAACGCAGAGGACATTTTCACACCAACTAGAACAACATCTCCGAACTTACCGTCGGATCAAAATCTCATTTCAGCGCAGAAAACAGTGTGAGAACACAACTCTTAGGTTTCTGAAAAGCGTACTTTGGCTGGAGTCGGTGGCAGCGACGGAACGCGAAACAGGCCAAAAAGGACAAAGTCGATTTGTTCTTCTCCTGAGCCGTGTGTAAAGTCCGCAGCAAGTCAAGTAAGCACCGTGGTTTATAATAACTATTTAATATTATATGGGTATGATATGACACTTAAAAACATATTCCTTTTAAATTAAAGTGGTCCAATCATAATCATCATTTATCATAAGAAGTATTCATGGCCCGGATCAAAGGGTGCTGGGGCAAAAATGAGGTTGATCAAACGAGCAAAGTGGAAACTATAACCCGAGTCCCAGACCTCTAGGGGCCCCAGAAGCCCCAAATGTACTGGTAATTACATGTACATCTTTTTATAGTTTGGAACATTAGTTTCTATTATTCTCTCAAGATGCATATTCCTTAATAAAGCTGTGTTCAATCGTATTATTACCACAAACTGACACAAAACAAACAGGGAGATATTGGCATTATTCTATATCTAGTCTTGCCTGGTAACAAAGTTAACAAATGAATATAGGATAATGCACCCCTATGGCTCCTCTCCATTAGCATACACACTCACAAGGACCCTACACAATAAACTGCCCTGAACCTTCACTAATACACACAACCCAACACCACAGGATCTAACATGTGTTGTCTTGTGTTTTTGTTTGTGTTGTCCCGTCATGTTAATCCGTGTCACACACTGTATTAAACTCTGTCTTGTCTAGTCCCACCGGTCATGTCTGCTTTACTAAATAAAACAATTTTAAATTAAAAAAGGATTAGCCTATGCACCATGTGAGCACAATATAAACTTGAATAATGAAAATATTAAAACTACAAGAAAAGGCCTCAGGATGAACAATAATGCAAAGCATTTTCAGATGACACAAACACAATGTGCACTTTTTTTCCCCAAATTACTACAACACCAAACACACAGTTAACCTACCTGGGGCTTTCTGACCCCCTGACGATCTGATTTATCACTGGTTATCGTAAGTCATGCCAATAAGCCAGCATGCACACTGCAAGGACAAGCAAACTAAATGGTATGCAGCCATTATTAATGTTAATGCTTTTTGAGGCTATAACCCGTCAATAGAAATAAATAATAATCTGTTACAGTAGTGTAGTTATTTAAAAAAATGTTTAGCCTTTATTTAACCAGGAGAGTCTCATTGAATCTGTTGTTCAAGTAAACCTGGCCAAGACAGACAGCAGCACAAATAAAAACACAGAGGCTGTGTTACAAATCCCCATACCTTTTCTTTTTACTTTTAGTACATACTGCAGTTGCCCTTACAAAGTACGTACTATTGTATTCAGTATGTTTACAATTAGGACATACTACTTCGTCGTAACCATGCACCTTGAACTTTGACCCTCTTGCTTGCAGAGGATTGTGGGTCAGAATAACCAGAAAAGCATGCTGGCTTGCATACTGCAGACATCCTGGTATTTTTGGCATACCGTGTTTTGGCATGCCATGTATTGGGACATGCTAAATATTTTTCTATTATGGGTATTGAAATGCGCCAATAGTTACAGGCAGATTTCAAAAGAGAGATTGTAAAAGGTTTATATAAGGTTATATTTAAAAATGTTTACATCTGCATCTAATTCTTTCATTTAAGATTTTAAAGCATTCAACCAGATCAATTTATTGACTCTCAAGTCTTTCTACAACATATTCTAAGCCGAAGGTTAAATACCCTTTTTCCAATTTCCATACGGACAGAAAACATAAACAGTATTGTCCGGCACATGATGAAGAGGTAGTATGGGAGCAGACCAAGAATTACCTTAAATATCAAGGTGCACCTACGGGTGGCCAGAGCAGTCAGTCCTGCGTGTGCGTGTGCGTGTGCGTGTGCGTGTGCGTGTGCGTGTGCGTGTGCGTGTGCGTGTGCGTGTGCGTGTGTGCGTGTGTGTTTAGTGTTAGGGCTGCAAAATGGGCTTCGTTGCAGACACATTAACCTGCCATCAAAAACATTGGCTCTGACCAAGAATGGTCAAACGTTCCAGTCTGCATCCCGCCCGGTCACTTTTGTCTATTGTGTTCTTTTCTTAGAGGAGATCAACAGCTGTCTAAAGGAAGCGTTGCTGGCTGTGATCAGCGTGTTTGGACCAGGAATGATCAGCAGAGATGGAGTACAGAGAAAAACCAAGCAGCAGGACAGGAAGAAACAGATGGTCTTCAACAAACATTGCACAGACAGTGTTTGAAATCTCATCTGTCTCTCTCACTGCCTGGTGTGTGTGTGTGTGTGTGTGTGTGTGTGTGTGTGTGTGTGTGTGTGTGTGTGTCTCTGCTCCACACCTGAAGGTAATCAAAACTTTGGTACATCAACACAAGCATATGTAGTCTTTCTCTGCGTTTGCTCTCATGAAAAGGGGGGAGTGTTTCCATGGATCCTGGACTGTCCCACCTCTGTACAACAAAAGCAGGCCTGTTGGGAGGCAGGCAGGACCAGCTCCTGATTAGAAAACTGTGTGCAGTGGAAACAGCTGGCCCGGGCAGGGAGGAGGAAAGGGCTGTTATCTAAAAGCGACCCCGTCAGGCCAGCAGAGGGGAAAAAGCTGACAGAGAAACAGGAAGCACAGCCGGGACACAGCGGTAGTTTGATAGGAAAATAGTCCTCGGTGGGACTTAACACAGGTGTTCAGAGAGAGACACAGAGAGAGTAAAGTGGCTCAGAAAAGGATTGTTACATTGGAAGCTGCTTTGCACGGAGGAGTATGAGAGCCACATTGGCATAAGAGGAAAAAATGAGAGGAGGAAGATATATTTTATTTAGCCTTTCGAGGATAAATTTGAAATGTTGAGAATAGATTCTCACTTTCAGAACATGCGCTAACGCTAGTAGTTTCATTTATTCTTTAAGTAAGACTTTATTTTAGTAATCTATTCAACTTTATTCTCGATATCTCAACTTTATTCTCAACTTTTTCAATTTTATTCTCAACAATTCATCTTATTCTCGAAATGCAAAAAGCCCACCCCAAAAACCAACTTCTTCCTCTGATTTATTGTGTCTTACCTCTGGCACTTATATTGAAGGTTTGACCTTATTCTTGACATTTCAACTGTGTTCTTAAAATGCAAAAAACTAAAAATATTCCTCCTCTCATTTTTCCTCCTCACAGTCTTCCTCAGGCTTTGTTATGTTAAGAGAAGTGCAAAGAAGAAAGCAAAAAAGCAAAAAGCTGAGGCCTTGTTTGCCTTCATTACCACTCTGGTATTAGACACAACACTTTCTGAAGCATTCCTGTGCTGGATTTCTACTTCAGGGTGTCAAATACTTCCAAATGGGTGTTGCACAGCCGTGTTGTGGGGACAACATGTCATCTCGAGTGTTGACCTCAGGCAGCTCTGGTTCTCCCAGGCTGTCTGGGGCTGTTAACTTATTTATAGTTGGCTTGAGAAGAACATGTTGAATAATACAATGGGGGAGGCCAGACAGACTGGACTGCAGCTGTACAGTGCCTTCAGTCATTAGCAGCTTCACATTCACCTATGAGAGTCAACCACAGAATATAATGAATATATTTCCTGCACAGGAAGGTTATCATGCCACTTAAATATGTGCACAAGCAAAGATGAAGTGGGCAAATTATAAGCACAAATGGCCTTTCAGATTTAGACTAATATCATAATATTTTAACAGAATAAAAAAGGCAATGACCTCTTTTTAATTCATCCATGCATTATATTTACATCCATGTGTTTGCTCATTTCTGATGTTTGTCCTTATTACAGATGTGGAAACTCATAGGTTTAAGTTTTTTGGTAACACTTTCTGTGAATAATATAATATATATATATATAATGCGTTATAAACATACTTTTTATACGTTATAATCTGTTTGTAGCACTGTATAATCAGTTATAAGCAATCTTCATAATGCTTTGTAACAATCAAACAACTTCATAAATGCTGGTCACACACTGACATTTTTAGATTTAATGATATCTTTTTCAATTTACCTAAATGACTTATAAGCAGCATGTAAAAAATGTTATCTGCCTGCAAAAAATAAAAGAATGTCAGTGAGTGACCAGCAAATATAAAGTATAATGTTACTTGACAATAAGCAGATTAATGCGAATGCACATTATAATTGCATTTACAAGGCAATATATATATATATATATATATATATATATATATATATATATATATATATATATATGTATCTATATATGTATATATATATATATATATATATATATATATGTATATATATATAGTATATATATATATATATATATATATATATATATAGTATATATATATATATATATATAATAGTAATATATATATATATATATATATATATATAGTATATATATATCCAGTATATATATATCCAGTATATATATATACAGTATATATATATATATACACACACATATATATATATACACGTATATATATACTGTATAAATATATATATATATATATACTGTATAAATATATATACAGTATATATAGTATATATATACTATATATATATGTATATATATATATATATATATATATATATATATATATACTGTATAAATATATATACAGTATATATATATATATATATATATATATATATATATATACACAGTATATATAAATACACATACTGTAGATATATACAGTATATATATACATATACTGTATATATATTTATACAGTATATATATATATATATAAATATATATACAGTATATATATATATATATATATATATATATTTACACACACATACTTAGTAAAATGTTATGTTTACAAACAGTATGTTACAAATGAAAAGCATAGACATTTGGCATATGCACATATTGGTTGTTGGAGTTATTACCAATTTTATTATATAAGATTTTAACTATTTATTAGAATCTATAATATAATATAAATTTAGTATAGTGAGAGATTCATAATGTCTGTAGTTATTTAGATTTATTACCAGTGATTCATCATTACATCTTGTATGAAAAGGTTGGGTGGTTTATCTCTAACAGAAAGATGTAACTTGTTTTTATTTTTTTATAAAGCCCTATAAATCAATATTAATTATAATAAGTAATAAGTATACCACAACCTAATAAAGAACGGTTTACAGTAACATTTAGATTTATATAGGCTATGTAGTGTATGTTGGTTGTTGCTTTTGTAATCTATATTTTTGGTAAGTACATTTAGAGCTACTGAAAACATAAAAGTCATATTTCATATATGTGTCGTACTTGGCCAATAAAGTTGAGTGTGTTTCTGAACACATATCCTTCTCCAAGACATAAGGAAGGAACCTCAAACAAGCACAGCTGTATTTTTTTTTTATAAATGTGTGTTTACAACAAAAGAGCTCTTGGTGCAGGTGTGACCTCATATTCTTTCTTCTATTTTAACCCTTAACTACTTTCACAGCCAACATCACTCAATCTGAATTTAAAACTGGATTTAGATGTATAGACACTGAATGTAAATGCATTTTGATAATGAAGTAATCATTTGTTCTTATCTAATGATCTGTGGAACTTGATGCTCCTTATCAAAATCATCTTACTTAAAGAGTATTTATTTACTGGTATGTGTTAATCAAGGTTAAACCCCGCAGACCATCTGGATCAGCCCTCACTTCAGGATGCCGGGTAACTAATAATTGAGCGGGTAACTAAATATTCAAAAGCACTACGTAATCCCAGAGTACATTGCTCCACCGTCTGCATTACCTAATCCCAGAAGCCATCGCGGGGGGCGGGGATATGGCTAGTTGTCAGAGCAACCTGCATGTCATTAGACATACCCCACCCACTAAACCATCTCCAGCCAATCGGATGCTGTAGAAATGACATCATTGTTATTTTCAGTAGAGCTGCAGCTTAGAGGTGGATAAAGTTCGTCTCCACGTTGGAAGTGATAGAAAGTATTATCCCTATTCAGGACTCTTTGTGCTTTTTGGGAAGGAGGAACAATCAAAGCGGATACTTCAGGTGTGAAAACACGGAGGCTCGGCGGCGGGGGAACAACGCTTTTTGTTGTTGACCGCGCGGTTCACGAGAGGAAAGTTTTCTCAGGACACGAAGTTGTCAAAGTGAGTTGAACTTCAACAATAGGCGGACTCTATCACAAGACAGTCGAAGGATAGAGAGTCACGGGACACATGTAAACAGTCGGTCTTTAACTATTTTTTAAAAAGGAGAGTAGTTCTCCCTTAACGTGATTAAAATTAAAATTAAAACTTTATGTCCAGAAAAATGGAAGCAACGTTTTACGACGAAGCCGTGAATGCCTCCAGCTCTCAGCATGACGGGCCGACGGTCTATGGGTTCAACCCCAAAACCCTCAAACAGACCATGACGCTAAACCTAAACGACCCGAAAAACTTCAAGCCCCAGCTGAGCGCCAAGGCCCTGGACATCCTGACGTCCCCCGATGTCGGTTTGCTGAAGCTGGCCTCGCCTGAACTGGAGAGATTAATCATCCAGTCCTGCACTGGGCTCACGACTCCCACCCCGACCCAGTTTGTTTGTCCCAAGAACATCACCGACGAGCAGGAGGGGTTCGCGGAAGGGTTCGTGAGGGCACTGGCTGAGCTACACTACCACCAGCAGGCACCCGCCGTCCACCCTGACGCGCAGACCGGCGCGAGCAACAGTATGGTGTCCGGCTCTGCTGCGTCCGAGAGCGGCGGTATTCCCTACAGCTGCACGGTGCGCACCGACCCCCCGGAGTACACAAATTTGGGGGCTTTCAGCCGGGCCGAGGGCTCTGCGTCTGCACCTGCTGCCAGCGAGAGGCACCCATCTATAAATTACCCATCCGCCCACCACCACATGGACCACCATCGGGCGGCAGCACAGCACTCGCGGCTACACGCGCTCAAAGAGGAGCCGCAGACGGTGCCCGAGATGTCCGGCGACACCCCGCCGCTCTCCCCCATAAACATGGAGAACCAGGAGCGCATCAAAGCGGAGAGGAAGCGCATGAGGAACAGGGTGGCCGCGTCTAAGTGCCGGAAAAGGAAGCTGGAGAGGATCTCCCGGCTGGAGGACCGGGTCAAAAACCTGAAGAACCAAAACACGGAGTTGGTTTCCTCTGCCAACGTCCTCCGGGACGAGCTGGCTCTGCTTAAGCAAAAGGTCATGGACCACGTCAACAGCGGCTGTCAGCTCATTTTGACGCAGCAGCTCCAAGCTTACTAGACTGACAATGGGAAAACAACCAAGGGACATTTCTTGGGGACCAAATGCAGCTTAAAGTGACCTGCTCAGCCTCGCGGGGAGTCCCTGCGTCTCATTGAATTTCTCCACCAAATTAACCGCTCAGGCTGAACCCACTAAGTTTCTGCAGACTATGGAGACTGACAAGATATTTGTAATTGGTCAGTGTCATGAATTATTACAGAGCACAGACGGACAAAGCTCAGAGGGAACATTTGCTCCAAATACTCTGATGTGAAAAAAAATATTTCACTCAAAACTACAATATGTCATGTGTATTAAGTCAAGCCAAGGTAATGTGGCAAGTGCCCATACTTAAAGCTAATTTTGAATTGATTAAGTTCCATGCACAGACACTAAGAGCCTGTTTGGGATCAAATTGCATATTAAACAGAAACACAATGTGAACGAGGAGTTGCCTATGTCATGTAGCAATTTATGCATATAGACTTTATCCAAGCACTGAGTATCCCACCAGCGACAGTATGTACAGAGTAACACTAACAAAAAAAATGTCCCACACCTTTAGGCAAGGACTCTTATAGGTGTGTGTGTAGCGTTTACAGAAGAACTGCCTTACTTTCTTAACCCTTATGTTCATACAACTTTGTGATAAAGGTGTAACTAATGTTAGACCTGAAATAACACTTTGTAATATTTGTACGCTGTCTTTTGAGCACTTCAGAACTGTAAATAGGACGAAATAAAATGTTGGACACGCGTAATGTCTGAGTACTTTTGTGTCTACTGAATAATTAACCATGGAATACCGTCTTTCTATGCTTTTACATGAGGTGTTTGTTATTGAAGGAACTGGGGCGGACGGGATATTGAGTCACCAGTGCAGTGTGTGGCGCGTGTAATGGTTGATGAATCTACTCGGCCGCTCATTGGACAGCGAGGTGTCGGAAGTGAGCAGCAGGCGGCCAAATATGGCAAGAGGTCCTCACAATGCGCACTGGGACGGGTGAATCACCGCCTTCCCACTACAGCCGGTGACTCCTAGAGGAAACCTATGAAGCATAAGCACATTTGTTTACAAGCTTTGGGAGTGTGTTGAGGTACATAATAATTTGTTTTGATGCAAGGAATATTCTCCATTTCTAAACTAGTGAACGACTTGTACAAAAAAAAGCTTATTTATTTTCTGAGCTGTAATATAAATTACAAAACAAGGTTTTTGTAGAAAAAAAAGGTACACTATATATATATATATATATAAAAAATGTTTAACCTGAACTGGATACTGCACACAAACATGGCGCTGAGACAAAAAAAAAAACGGCGGAAAAATATACTGTGGAAAAACGTGCACACATTGTGGACCACCAACACTGATGGATGCACGCTGACCTTTAAACCAGACACCAGTAAATGTTTTAGGAATACTCTGCAGACAATTTAAAAGGTATGTTTATGAGGGGCGTGGTGACACAGGGGGCAGCCGTCTGGGACATTTTAAAGGGAAACAATGCCCGTTTTCAAAATTCATACTTATTCCAATGGTCTAAGACGGTCCAAAAATATTAGTAAACACGCGCCACAGAAAATAGATTGTTAAAGATGTTATAACACAGATGTCCCAGGGGAATGGTCCGAGTATACATGTAAATTCACTGTTTCAGAACTGAGAACACTACAATATAATAAAGCTCATTTGGGTATAAAAAAAGAAAAACATTCTGTTGCTCTACAAAATCAGTCTCCCATTCATCGTGTGTGGAGCCGCTCCAGACTTTATACTTGATGACATCACCAGTTTGAGACTTACTTCTCTGGTTTCTGGCTTTGAGAGAGACGCTCATGTTCACAAATATTAATTAAACTTTCATTAAACTATGTCATGGAAATTACATATTGGATTTCTTAATTTAGGTGGTGTTCCCCTTTAAGGATCCTACACACCCACAGTAAACC
The DNA here is from genome assembly GCF_900634415.1 of Cottoperca gobio. Taxonomy (NCBI): domain Eukaryota; kingdom Metazoa; phylum Chordata; class Actinopteri; order Perciformes; family Bovichtidae; genus Cottoperca; species Cottoperca gobio. The sequence continues at coordinate 20,067,827 of NC_041371.1, forward strand.
CACACAGGTGTTTTCACTTATTGCTTGATTAGACCTCTCAGGATGCTGTGCTGACAGTGCTTGATTGACATTTCTGCTGCACCAGTTGAGGCCGGGCAATTTCCATCTTGTCATTCTTATTTGTGCGTTGAGTTAGGTGACCTCACATATTCTCATCATAGCGCCGCCCCCAACTTCAACCTGAGATGAGGCCTAATCAATCCGATTAAGTGAAAACACCTGTGTAACATACAGGGCCTTTATATATTTTGAATCTTTCCTACATGCACCATGTTGTTACCTGATCTTGTACACAATGCTAGATGATTAACTATGACTGATACAATGACTGTTCCAAGAACGTATTTTATCAGTTGTAGTAGACGTTTCACGATAATGTTATCGACTTATTGTACCATATATGGACATGGCCTTGATCACGTTTGCTGACCTCACTATTGCCCGTTGTGTTTACATGTCTGTTTGTTGACATAAGAATGTCATTAACATTTTAGCCAACATGTGAAAAATAAACAGCAGTTTGTCCTACCATTATATATTTGTTAACAGAGCCCATTTTATTTATTGTTTTGGTTGTGTAGTTTTTATTTTATTTATGTTTTAGTTATTTGTGATATTTTTTCACATTCAAATGTTGTAATTTTTAAGAATTAATTGCTCTATGAAAGGGTTTACTTTCATTATTATATCAGTGGCATAAAATGGTCTTATAGTGACAAAAATATAATTTATTGCAATTATTTCTGGGGCAATATATTGTCCAACAAAGAAGTTATCGTGATAGGTCTAAGTTGTGGTGCATATCCGACACTGAAACATCAACACTATGCAACCTGCCCCGATTAGAACCTTACATTTCTGTTCAGTGCTCGCAGCTGCTAGTATATCCTAACATTAAATACTTTCAATATCTCACCATCAAATTATATTCTCAATATATAACAGAAGTTCCAAATGATGGTTGGTTGACGCCAAAATGGCTGGAGGAACTGACAAAAATAATTTGCCAGCCATTGGCTGGAGTGGACTGATCACCGTCCAACCGCTTTGTTTCATCTTGCTCCACTCATGCTTGATCACTTTGTGCAATGGGGATGTGATTTTCTAGGCATTATAAAAAAAATAAAAAGTGTTCAGTTTTTTGGACACTGTTCCCCGTCCATTTCCATGTGGGGAATGATGATATCCGCATTTCACGTACAGTCCTGCGTCAGTGGCTCTCAGCTGACGAGCACGCCCTCTTTCGCAGAGAGGCGTTGCCGGTGTACGTGGTCCTGCTCTAGTTCTTCGAGGCTGGGGTGCCAGAGCCGTGACAGGATGCGCTCCATGTTCAGGGCATACATAGTGTGGGAGGACATCACACCGTGGTGAACCTACAAAATGTTTCAGGAAGACATTTAAACATACAAACCTCTGATTGTTACACGAGCATGCCAGAATTACTAATAATGAATAAATATTTAAATGGCTGTCTGCATATTATGTTATAAATATGTATAGCAACTGCCCTCTACTGGTTGAAACCTCGTTATTGCAATTGAATTTTGCCATTGGCTGATCTGATATATGGTGCCAGTTTTCATCCCTAACCTATCCTCACCTTCCCCAACTTCTACTATAATACCTAGAGGCTCGTTCTATCAGCCAGGCCTGCGCAGAATTCATCACTGGTCGCCGCACAATGCATGCTGGTTAAATTTGTGTCTGACTTGATCCTGACTTGCTCTGATGTCATGCACAAGTGGGCAAGGATAGCCTCACAAGATCGAGGCGGCCGCAGTTTTTCGAGCCTGCAAGACCCAGGGCATGATGGGAAACGCCTGGCTAGCGCCTGATCAGAGAGCTAATTGGCTCATAATTTGGACCACAAACACTAATTTTCTGTGTAATTGTAATATTTAAACCTACATTTTAGGCCATTAGTCTCATGTTGTGCAATGAAGGTTTAATCTGTAAACAAACATATCTTGTGAGGTTGATAACTATAATGTTAAAGATGATTTATAAAGCATTTAAAAAAAGCAAATACAAAGTGCTTTACAAGGCAGACAGAAAAAGAACAAAGGACAGAATAAAATGCCAGATACACACACACATTTCCACAGATATATATAAAATTACAAACTATCCAAACATGATCTGAAAACTACAGGTAGCCTACAGATGGATCTAACAGGATGTAAATATTTCTGTGACTTCCTGTATATTCTTTGAAGGCTGCTGGAAACTGTCTGACTTTTCTGCAGTTTGTTTTTTTATCACCGCCCGCTGATCTCAAAAACCAGTATGCAAACGGTAATAAAATGGAGTGCAGGTTAAAGCACATGGGATTCATCGTTTTACTTTAGTTTTTAACCGTGGTATTAAAATTGGTTTCGAGAATCGTGGAATTTCACTGGTATTGGTATTTCCTACTAAATTCCTGGTATCGTGACATCCATAGTCTCTTACCTGTAAAGCCTCAAGAAGATCAAACATGTTGATTGGAGGGAGCGGTGCGGGGAGATTGTCAGCAGAACAAGCCAATAAGTGAACAGCTTGTTGCTCGGCCTCATCAGGTGACACTTGAGGTGGTGGGCCAGCAGCGAGGGAAGCACTTGGAGGGGGACTGAAGGAAACACAAATAATCACTATAGAATGAAAATGTGAGCAGTATTACTACCACCATTTCATTACAACAGAAACTACAGTGTGACTCAACTCTGATATAAAACCTGCGCAGTGTTTATCAGCGAGTAAGAGCCTACCATTCAGTAACACTGTGGTAAGCAGCAAGGCTGTTTTTAAGATATGGCTGCGGCGTGACATCACAGCCAAAGGCATAGGGGAAGCGACCATCTCGTAGCCTATACGCCTTCCTCCGGGTGATGACAGCAGTCAGGACGTCTTTCAAGTGGTGCTGAAATAAATCAGAGCACCAAGTCAAGCTTTGCTCAAACTCCCGGGTGAACACAGCTGTCAGTCATACTTATTAGGCGGAACACAAAATGAATCCCTCCATTAATTTTAAGCACCTGCATGGATGCTGAATATATAATGCCAATGACAAGTTCAGTTTCATGAGTTTGTACTGAAAATAGAAATAGAATTAAAGACATTTGCTTTCAAAAAGGACAGAATCAGTTACATTTTTATGAATTTCAAGAACACTGTAAATACATTTCAAGGCTGCAAACATTAGTACTTTGGTTTTCCTTCTTCAACACATACTAATTCATGAAACCGAACAATGTTTCTGTGTGAGACGGCAAGGGTTCGTGTTGTTTATCAAAACATGCACGGACCATGGATGTGTTATCGACAAGCCCCCTGGGAGGCTCTACTTCTTCATCCCCTCATGTTGGACTCAGGGCAGACTGACGCTACACTGACTCACTATCGCCTCTCCAGGAACAAGTTGTATAAGACAGGACGGGCCGGGGCTAGCTTGTTAGCATGCTCATTTCAGTATTTATCTCTGAAACACAATACATAGCCGTCTTTGACATAACGTCAACACTGTTACCTCTTCACTGTAGCCTTCTGTGAATAATGTTAGTTAATTTTTGTTTTTATTATTATGTTTTAACAGTTCTGGACATATTTTACACATTACTCTTTAACACAGGGCGACAGTAGCGACAAACCTCGATAGCAAAGGTCATGCTGCTAACGGCATCTTCTGTGATGTTATCCAGGCCCAGCTCAAAGGCTGTCACCATCATGCGGGCCTCCAGCTGGCCCCGTGTGGGCAACAGCAGAGTGTGTGCACTGAGACGCAGCTCCTCCTCCTCACCTCCCACCTCACGTGGGCTGAAAGGCTGGGCGGCGCTCAGTGGGTTCTGTGGCTGGAAACGATGCTGAAGGACGCAAACAAGACATACAAACATCCAAATGATACAGACAGATGTTGCTTCAGCACCTTCTGAATAATTAGATGCCATTATTTGAAAATGTCAACATTTGGCAGAGCTGCTGTTTCTCAGCCTATGAGAATAAGTACTTACATCAAATTTCTGTCTGGAGGAACATTTCTTCTTCCCCTTTGGTTTTCCAGGCTTTGAAGCAGATCCACCTTGCCACTGTAACGGCCCTACGCCCTCTAGAGGACAATAGAGGAACACAAGATGCATTAAAGAAGCATATGCAGATGACATTTAAAAAGAATGTTTCTCTTAATGTTACAACTTTTCAATAGTAATAGCTTTTGAAAACTGACTCATCCTCTATGTGCTTGTTTGCAGTGGGTGGGCAATACAAATATTTATCACAGGCCATTTCACACTTTGTGTGACAAAGTAAATGACTAAACAAATTAACTTTGTCATTATTTTAAAGTGTACAATGCTACAGTTCAAAAGGAAAACAAAATCAATGCCACAAATAAACATAGCTAGTTAAGTGACAACATAGTTTGAATAAAACATAGCTTTGACATAAACACAAGCTCACGTGCAGTTTCAGAGAAAAAGGATTTTTATAATCTTACCTGGTGTGGAGACGATGATCTGGCAGCGTGTGAGAATGGCCAGAAGAAAATCATTGTGAACATGGACTGCAGAGGAAGGAGGAAAACACAAAATAAGCAACCCTTTTTCAGATAGCATCAATTTTTCAACATAAATAATATAGGCATACGGTATTTTTTATAATCTCATTAACCATTCTCCTGAGCCAACAGACGACGTGCTTCAATGTCAAACTCCTCCTTGCTGATCTTTTGTTTGAACCATAGCTTCAGGTTTGACCAGTAACTGCGTGGAGACAAAACAAGCAGAAAACATCAATACAAGACAAACCTTACTCTAAGAGTTGAGGTGAATTTACAATATTCCTTTCATTTCATAAAAAACCAGACATAATGTTGCCTTCTCATCTCATTGTAAAGAGTTTAGACTTTGAAAATGAGACACTACAGCTGAACAGGGTTAACATTTCAACTAATAGATATCACCATGACACCCTAGAGTTGATTATTTACATTAAGAGAATTGTTCTTACGACAAGTTTTCTGAAATTTTATTTTTAAATATCAAACATTATCTTTTAAATATGTGCTAATGTGCATACATTTCCAGAACAGAAATCTGAACTTTGGATAAAGCCAGGTTCAAAATTCTTGTTTTATTTTGTTGACATGTTAGAGTTGAATACCTTCCACCTCACCGTATGAATACATTATATATATATATATATATATATATATATATATATATATATATATATATATATATATATATATATATATATATAAATAAATATAAATATAAATATAAATAAATCAGCCTATGATTGATACATGAACAAACTCCAGTAAATACCGTAGTACCTTATACTTTAATACCTTCAGAATAGAGAGGAATAAAACTGGAAAGTTTGGTGTATGTAAGTACTACTGAAGAGGAGATTTCTGGTTTACAGTATGAGAAAAAATAATCTGATTTTGAGAAAACAGCCTTTAAAGATATGTATTGTAAAATTCCATACATTTAAAAAAATACTACAGATGAATAGGTTAAAACATTGTAACCAAAAGATATCACCATGAACCTCAGTTCTTTACTTACATTTAGATACTAATCACGTCATACTTCACGGACTGAATAATAACACTATTGATAACTGTTGCCGAGGAGAAATGCTGAAAAACATTAGCAAGGACTAGAAAGCTGCTCATTTCCACACAGCTATTAGCTAACGTTAGTGGCAAAATTACTTTGCATACCAGCAGCAAACCAAGAACAAAATATACAAAACGAACACCACAAATGGAAAACAGACACACAAACAACGTTTTACTTACTGCTTGACATTATCGCCAATTGCATCAGTTAAATTTTTCTTTGCAATCTCGAGCTCGCTAGCGTGAGCTGCCATGGCGTCCATAAACAAGGCCTACATGGACGTCATCATCCGGCGACACCTGCTTCCTTTTTTAAAATCTGAAAACTTTATTGAAACAGGTCATTTTCATGAATAAGGCGGGAAATATTACTAGGAGGGCAACAGCAGAAAGTGAGAAAAATACACATAAATAAATACATATTAAATATAAAAGAATTATGTTATGAAGTAAATTAATGATAAAAAAAAGGCATAAGGCACAATTTGTAATTGTATGTTTACATATACTTTACAGGCAACACATGCCCTTACAGTTTTTATGGCTTTTTTATTTGTACAAGATTTAATGTATGCATGTGATGTATGCCTGCTACTCAAATTTTCTGTCATAGGTATCAGAATATAGCATGTTCATAAAATAATGCAAACATATTTGTACAAGCTGTCAATAATACATTTTAAAACATGTTTCCATTTACTGTGTACTGAGTACTGACAATGACAGAGAATATGAGGCAAGGTTTCAGGATGAGCTGTGCGAAAGTACAACATTTAGAGTATCCTTAAATTTCTTTATAAAATGCTTTCCAGAGTAAAACTTGTGTATATTCAACCTCTCTAATCATATTTGTAATAAAGTATTTGTGAGGCAATCACAAACAGGAATATTCTTACCAAAGTCACTCCAATATGTAATGACATAAGGCTTTGTGACAACCTCACACTGAAACAGAGACTGAATAAATACTATATATAAATGTTCCCACAAGGGGTGTCAAGAAACATCAGATTGATATGAAAAACATGCACAAAATCCCTGAAACATTAGGAATAGCCACCATTACCAGAACAAACCAAATCAGGAAACATTTAAATGAGACATGAATAAATAATAGGTCACAAGATTCCAGGGTAAACAGGTCACTCACTAAAGTAATGTTATCATTAACTTTACATTACAATATTAAAATATTACTTATTTAATTATATACAGGAAACATAATGACAGCTAAAGTGCTTTTCACCAATGACAAACCATTCATCAAAATTACTGACTGTTTCCTGTCATCTGCCAGAGTGAAGGCATGGTTAGGTAGTAAAACTGCTCCACCACTAGATGGTATCAGAGTATGATTTAAATTCTGCAAAAGCCAGTCCACTCATACCTTGCTGCAGAAGAGCTGAGTAAAAGGAGGAATTAAACAAGTGCATTGAAATTGAACATGCTTTATCAAAGTGTCCACACACAGTAGAAGTTCAAGGTGCATTAAGCCTACTTAAAAGAATGTAGTACAATAACAAGTTCCATTCCAAGGCAGAAAGGGCAAAAACTCAGAATGAGTTTTTGAGGCAGAATCGCCTGGTATGTTGCTCATTATTTTGGAGATTGAGATTGTTTAATTCCAAAACTATGAGCTGATACGGTACCATGGACTCACTGGAGATGATGTGTAGATTAAGTATTGCAGCGTCAATGTGCAAGTCTGATCAATGCCAGGAAGGTCCTTACCAGCTCTAAAAATGTAGGATGTTATTAACATTGATTTTTAATGATCTTCAGATTGTTTTACTGCTCAGGATTGTTTTGGTCCATACTACTTTTAATGATCTAGCCAGCTGCCAGAGTAGTTTTTAAAAGACAGCTTTCTCCAGAATAGTTTTAATGAAGTTGGAGAAAGCTGACATTTAAAAAGAAAACAATCACCTCATTTTAACCACTGAAATTTCTGCCCCATTAAAAAAGTCCCTCACATCTGCAGCTACTTTAAAATGCAGCAGCTTAAGTGTGGACTATTGTTAAATAAGGAGATCAGACAGCGTATTTCCTGTTCTGTCAATAAAAGGGTTAGGGTTAGAAATACCAGTTAAATTCAGAATTGGTGGAAAAAAATGGAATAATCACATTTAGATCCCATCTTCCTCTTTTTGTATACTTTTTGTGCTATTATTTCTATTTCCAATTTGCACTATTGAGTTTTTATTTATTTCAGTGTTGTTTAAACTGATGCTGCAAACTATTTTCTTTGTTACTTAATGTAGAAATTATTGTTAGCAGCTAAAAGAAAAGACCCGATTGGTGCTACTGCTGTAAATGTTTTGTTTTTTTATTCTCCACTGGACATTTCTGTGGTTGCTTCTGTTGTTCTTTGTGGCTCTTTGGCTCATGGCTCTCTTGAGCCGGTTTAGGCTAGGAGGCCCTCTTTGTTTTTCACTGTTTTAACTATGGTGTAAAAACAGTTGAGTAGTCAGAGCGATCGCTCCTTTGGCTCTTTCTCCGCAGGCAGTCCTGAAGCCTTAAACAGACCTCCATGACTCACGGCATGTATCACAATGAGTGAAATCGTATATCTAGAAACATACAGTTAACAGTCATGTAGACTATTAGTGGGTCCTCCAGTCCAGTGACTAATGCTGACTCTGCAGTGTTCTGAGGTCATATGTCTGTAGGAGATCTATTTGATAAAGGGTTTCAAGGTTTGAGTCTAGTATAAACAAGCTTTCCATGCCAACCACATGAACAATGCAAGCCATCTGAATTTTTGGTTACTAATAGATGTATTTAACAGATCTGTTAGTCGGTAGCTGCAACTCAACGAGCTCACTTCTCGTGGCTCGAATGCTCCTTTGTTTATTATCTCTGGGTTGTGATCGGTACTTAGATTGCCTTCCTTCTGTCAAAAAACGAAATTAGAATAAATTTCTTTTTCTCAAACTCAGCATTCGCTTGGTCACTTCACAGCTAAAAGAAACATCACTCTGCTTTATGTTTGAGATTAATAAGGCAGAGTGGAAACTGCAGCTGTCTGCAGCCCAGCGAGTCTTCCCAGATCCCTCCAAGTGATCATCCATCTTAAACAAGTGTCTGTTAAGCTTTAAATCAAAAGGGCACTTAGGAACGGACTTAGCTATGGAGTTGTTTAACTGTCCCAGTTAGGGCAAAACATTTGTCATCGTGCTTATTTTTAAAGAAAACAGCTCCACATCCTGTCTGTTGATTTGCTTCTCGACGCTAACTGAGCTTCTGGGGGCTAATGAGTCACTCTCACAGACATTCCCCCAACAGCAGATGTCTTTCAGCAAACATCAGCAGAGCCAGCTTCTTCCACCAACCTTCCGAGCCTGGTGCCATCTCGGTGGTGAAACTCGTAGACAGCGAAGCTTCACTAAGTGACAAAGAGGGCTTTCACGTCTGAAACATGCAATGGTTCTCGTAGGACCACACTGCAGCACCGCTCGGCCATCCCCAGTCTGTTGGCCAGGTATTTGAGGTGGCATAGGCCTGAGTGTGGTCCCCTCACCAAAGCCAAGGATGTCACCATCCCTGTACCAACGTCTGACTGCGCAGGAGTTTGGCTTTTGTGGGATAATCATGCATTTCCATACCCCCAAGAGGCTGTTTAAAATGTAAGGGTTCAGTGTGTGGTGGGCAGAGTTATTGGAAGACTGCAGTTACAGCTCCTGTGGTGATGGAGCATCTCACACTGGCAGTCTCTGGGTTGGTTATAGACTTGACGTCTGAGAGGCGGACTTGTGACAGGAAGGTGCTGGAATTAAGAACAAGTGTGTTAACTGTTCAATAAAACTCTTGGAAGAGAGTGTCTGAGCCTGCACTTGTCCTTTTCGGCTGTGCGCACCCTAGAGGTGTTTGTTTGGGTTGACGGGGCGTTACATTTAGTGTGCTTAAATTAATAGTTTGACTATTTAGGAAATGTGTATATTTGCTTTCTTTCAGAGGAAGATGAAAAGATGAGTAGGGCTACTGTACTACTCTCATGTCTGAAGTCTACGATAAATATGACGTTAGAGACAGGCAGTTAGCTTATGTTAGCATATAGACTGAAAACAGTGGGAGATTGTTGGAACAGTGGAAAGACTACACACACACACACACACACACACACACACGCATGCATGCATGCACACGCACACGCACACGCACACGCACACGCACGCACGCACGCACACACGCACGCACACACACACACACACACATACACACACACAGACCACCGCTAATATAGCAACAATTGCCAGTTGATAGGCTGACGATGGCCGGCTTGAAAATATTAACATATATCGCCCAACCTAATGCTTTGCTTGATTTTGCTTCACCCCCTGGAAACAAGTTCCTACTACACTGACTCTCATTTTTCACAGCTCGATGATGGCTGGTTGTCACCAGGGGTGGGTTGTAACGCGCAACACAAATCGGTCTTTTTTATGGGCCAGTTATACATTTGCTTTGTTAAAACTAGTCTGTTATCAATATGTTGACTGCATTGACTGAAATTAGCTGTTATCCAAGCTATTTGTGCTCAGTTACGCAGGAGAGCAGAGGATTAGCACTGGAAAGACACTATTGCCTATGGTCTTGAACAGGACTCACATTGCTCTGGACTCGGTCTTGGCTTGGTCTTGACTACCTTTGGACTTGTCATTGACTCAGACTCGACTAAACCTAGTCTTGGACTTGACTTGGACTCAGTTAACTTGGTCTTGACTACAGCCCTGCGTGTATGAGCTTAGATAACTCTTACAGTTTTTGTGCTAAGCTAAGCTAGTGCTTAATGTTTACCCAAGGCTACAAACAAGGAGAGTGGTATTAATCTTTTTATCTAACTCTGAGAAAAAGTGTATATATATATATATATATATATATATATATATATATATATATATATATATATATATATATATATATATATTAGTCACAAACTCCATTAATGAAAGCATTACCCTGGTTATGATGTGGCCAATTTAGGGTATTGGTATGCATTGTGCTTTGTTTGACAGTGGAACAGTGAAAAGAATCAAGTAGTTCAGATTGAGAGCCAGACTTGAATTGAGGACATGCCCTTACCCAGTCATCCACAGAAATGTGTCACCACTTGAAACAAGATGTTTCTGCGATGTGTTCATCCGTCTCCTCATTACTTTTTCACTCCAACGCAAAGCACACAGCCACGCACATTTAAGAGAACTCTTATTACTGTTAAATGCAATTATGTTTCCTTCTGACTTCTGTTTGAATCTGCTGGAAAAAAACGACATTTCATCTACATGACTCACACCTACAGGAAAAGTTTGGAATCTGCATGTAATCTTAACAAAGACTAAAATCTAACGAGTTAAGCACTGATTAGAATTTGGTTAACAGTATAAATCAGCATAGCACATGAAAGGAGCTCCTTCAAATCAAAATGAAAACGAATGTCCCTTGAAGTGACCCTTAAAGTTTTCTGTTTATTGACTGTTGGTTGTGCAATATTGTTCTGTTAAGTACTAGTATGACTCATTTGCTTCTTCTTTTATTGCTGTTTAATTTCAACATTATAATGATGTTTTTATTGGACGCTGCTCATGTTCATAAACATGTTTCCATGTCCAGCTGGGTTTGACCGGTCTTGTTTCTTTGTGTTTTGTTGCTTCATAAAAGTGTGTTTAAAAGATGGGTGTGAGGGCCATTGTGGTCAATAAGAAACGGTACAATATGAGGTTCTATTTTCGGCCGAGAGACCAAAGGCTGTTGGATGCAGCTCTGTAGTTCAAAGCAGACCCACCAGTTCAACAAAAAAAAGAAAACCCCGGCTCCCCTCTCCTCTGGGATGGTTTCCCTAAAAGGATGCTGCTTTCCTTCCATACCGGTGATTACAGACTGCAGGCACCCATGACTTTTTCAATGAGAGATATTTTATGAAAACATACAGTTAAAGCACTTTTGTATGGAAAGAATGTAAATTTCTCTGTATTTATAAGGAAGAGGGGGGTGAATATAACTTGGAAATTTGGACTGATTCCATCCCAGTTCATCCCCTCCCTCCTCTTTTTCTTTCTTCATCCTGTCTGGCTTTCAGCAATGTGTTTCTCGTTGTCTGTCCCATTGCCTATAACTCTCAACACGCTTGGTCGGCATATTTTTCATGCTCAGAAACCACTCAAAACAAAACGCAATTCCATCTTTTTTTTCTCCAACAACGTTCGTTTTTCCTCAGAGTCATACTGAAATTTAATGAACAGCCAAATGAGAAAAACATATAACAACAATTTCCATACGTGCAAGCACACTTTGAGAATGATTGTCATTTATACAGTGGAGGAAATTAGTTCTATTTTTCGTAGGATCATTTACTGTTCCCTCAGGACACCTGGCCCTTTCACTGTTATGATAAGTTAATTGTACACATAAATTATCGTTTCTGGTCATCTGCACAAAGTAGTTTAACATAGAGTATAAAGGTTGTTTTAAGTGTAGGGAGGAAAAATAAAACCAGTACTGTTTGTACTGTAATGCAATGTACATAAAACATGTATTTAAACCACATTCCTTCTCCAACTCCTTAAGGTGCTGGTCTTTTCAGATCTGGAAGTGGATACAGAGTTTAAATATAGGTATTAACAAAATGTATTTTCCAGCTCCCAACAACTATAACACAAGTTAAATATCATATATGAGTATTTCCCCCACGTGTTTATCTTGGCGAGGTAGAAAGAGCTGCATTTAGTTCCTGTGATGCTAAAGCTTATGAATGAAATCAATACCAATGAAGTTCTGTTAGGATGTGGTGCCTTTTCTTCACAGGGTGACCTAGTAATGAGGAAAACACTGCAGTCTCTTCATCAGATAGACAGATCGCATTATTTATCTGCAAGATGTTCTTAATTATTCTTAATTTCCCTTCACCACCATATGTATTTGGTGGTAAAGGAGCTGTATGGCTTCCTTTAAATAGTCATGTCCCCTAAATTCCTCTATATCAATCTATTATCATATAAAGAGGACACACAGAGTCCATGTCTGTTACAGGAGGCAGTTCAAGTCACTAATGACAGTTAGTAATCACCATTGATGAAGTTCTTTTATCTACGTTCTGCCAGTTGCTGATGACATATATAGTCACAATGTAGAATGAGGTTCAAGTTTGCCCTGGCCTCCAAAGTTGCCCCTGGACCAGCCTGGCTTATCTCATCAGTCTATGGGCCTGATCAGCATACGGACACCCTTCATAGAGTAAAAGCCTCCGCCATAGTCGGCCCAGAAGATCCCATCTTGGAATTTGCTGCGGTAAACACCTCCGGTGTACCAGACACCGTTGAGATTGGCCTGGCCACAAGCATTGTACCACCAGCCACCTTTATGGAAATGAGCACAGTTACCTGTTGTGGGAAAACGGGAAAGGTGATGATTAGCTCTGTGTGGTGTTGTTTTCAGAAAACATCTACTTGTTGACATAATTGTTTATTGCTTTCTGTTTTTCTTTTCAAAATAGACCAACTAGACCTTTGCAGCTTATTGCTTGTAGCTGTTAGCGTGAAATGATTGCTTAAAAAGCTACTCATCAGCTTGTGCACACTGTTGTATGGGCTCATAACGACAGACGGAAAAGTAGCAGAGGCGATGATGCGCAATTTCTTCCTTTCTGGTGATTCATCACCACTATCTATTTGTTATAGAATGCGCATTAATTGCTTCATTAGGCATTGTGGGGTTTCCAGGCAACATGGGACATGGGACTGATTCTGCATTCAATTGGTCTTCACGTAAGGGTCTATTTGGTATCCACCAGTTTGAGAAATACCCATTTCAAGAAGATTTGAAGATGTCTGACTTTTGACTAACAACATTAAACTTTATTCTATGTCAGATTTGCTATGTGGAATGAAAACTTTAAAGCTTAATGTAAGGAAGAACCTTATAATTTCAATAAATAACACCATGATGAACTTCAAAAGGAGTCTATATGCTACAAGAGCACAAATGGACACGATGTTCACCTACCTGAGTAGGCATCCTTGTCTCGATCTAGAGTAGTGAACTGTTTGCCGTTGTGGCTGCTCAGAGAGTCCCCGGCGTTGCCCTGATAGGTGCCCAGCCGCAAGCGGTAACCCTCGCTCTCAGGCTCTAGATGGAAGCTGCTGTACTGAGCGTAGACCTTCTTGTTCATCCAGTCTTCCATCTCCACGAGCAGCTTGTAGTCCCCCTGCCTCCCCAGGTTGTAGATGCCTTCCAGGCCGAGCCAATATTCCCCGTCTATGTTGCCAAAGCCGCTCTGAGTCAAAGGAAGATTAAAAGGAAGGTTACAAGAAGATTACAGAAAATAATGAGCATTGCTTTTTTTGTGGTAGCCTGAGGAGTTTGGAAACATGAGAATTGTTTAGGAACATAAAACCCTCTTGTGGATGAGGCTGTATGATTGTAACAGAACAAATGAGAATTTTCTTTTTGATGACGTTCTGGTTGTGGTTCTGTTAAGACAAACTCCAAAACTTCAAAAGAAAAAAGCTGTAGCAAAAGAATGCCACACTGTCTTTGAAACTCTTGAGAAAGATATGTTGTAGAGTTTATGCAGGAAAATAAGCATCCATCTTCAGATTGGTGGTTCGTCACTCAAATCCAACAGAGCTCTTGGATCACGGCGACTGGTGAAACTGGCCGGGGCACTTGTGTTGAATAACAGCCAGCAATCTACATCTGGCCATGTGCCTACAGAACACTTCACTTGGTAGAGGAGGTTGAGGTTTGGGATTGAGGATTAGCCGGGTGAGCCAGCAGATGATGAATGATGTAGGGTTTCAGTCCAGGGCCTCTTCTCTGGTGCTGTGTGTGTGTACATGTGGTGGCTTTGTGGGAGAGTGCAGAGGCAAATCAATGTTGAAGAGAGCAATTTAGCTTCCAGTTACACATGCACAAGCCTGGCCGCGCTGAATGGAACACTGGATTGCCGAGGCTGCCAGCAGCGATATACTCCATCTCATTCTCACAGAGCTTTGATGAGAGGGTCTATATTGTATGTAAGCCAACCAGGAAGGCACCATAGTAGAAGCGGTTTTGGAAAGAAACGCTTGCAGATTGAGCTGCGGAACATACCTTCCTAACGGGCCATCTAATATTTCATAATGGGAATCTCAAACCAGATGACCTCGGATGAATAGTGGTGCTGACGGGGCATCATATTTTACAGTAAATGAAAACACAAGGATTCTGGCCCAGGCAATAGTCAAAAGACCCCAGATGGTTCCTCTACATGGGTCATATAACAGCACCCCTGTTGTCTCTGGATGACCCAAATATTGAGGTTGGCTCAGGAGAGGAGAGAGAAAAATAAGACAGACAAGGCAGGAGAAGTGTCATATGTCATCACCTTGTAGTTATCCCAGTTCCTGAAGAAGTTAACGGATCCGTCTCTCCTGCTCTGGATAACGGTCCAGCCACCGTTGTCTATGTCCTGTTCACACCAGGCCTGCACTGGCCTCTCTGCTTCGTCTGGTCTGATCAGGTACATGCCGCTAGTGCTGTGGCCAGCTTCCTGTGCCGCAAGACAGTCTCTGAATGGGCCTGAAGGAACAAGAGAGAGAGGGAGGCAGCTGGTAAGAAAGACAGGAAGGTGTGTGATAAAGTGTGTTACAGCTAAAACCTGAACTGCATGTGTTTCTGGGGTAATTACCACCAACCCCAAACAAAAATAAAAACAAAATCAGAGTTTGGACTATTAGACTAAGCTTGGCTAGTTAGCCTTTAGCAGGACAATATCTGGTGTCACTGTTTTCTACATTTTGATTAAATTTACCTACAGCCTGATTTATGTTGTTCAACAATCTCTTTTGGTCCAATGGAAAATCTTTCGGGCTATTGGGGTTTCGGAATAATGGGCCGTCGGAAAAATGGCATGGCTCCCAATATATTTAATTAAGCATTTGTCAAAAAGTCTGATTCTGGTTTTAACTCAGTTTTGATGAAGTGTTAGTTGGCTTTGTATAACAGTTTTAGACACTTTTGGTGCCAGAGCACTGAGACAACAACATGAGTGCCCTGAGTTTACATGATGAGGAGACATTTAAGTCAATGTCTGACAGTGGGCTAGATTTGTAGGAAAAGCTAGTAAACAAGAACAAAATCACAAACAAGAGAGTAACACAAAACACATGTATCTAGGTCCACAAAGATATTTACTATGAACTCCCAGAACAGCAACAGGGAGTGGGGCAACTAAAGTCCCTTTAATAAGAAATGACCTGCATTCAAATGAGGTAAAAAAAATAAAAAACAAAATAGATAGTTTGTTAACACACTTTGAATAACATCTGCCTTTTTTCAAAGTAATTCGACATTCTCATTACAATATTTTTTAATTAATAGCACATATAGCAGTGAGTTTATTTAAGGCGAGTAACCCTGTCCCGGTTAATAATATAATAATTATGTAAGGGTATAGTCCATTCAATTCATGAAGTATAGCAGAAGTGCCTCGACTTTGTGGTTTGCAAGGGTCTATAATACCAGCCTGGGTTTTGTCTATGGCTCACATGCAATGGAACAGTCTTGTAAGGGATCATTTTCATACACAGCTGAACTGAAATCCTACACACTTTATTATTCTTGGGCGAGGGCAATCTAAATGTGTCAGGAATTTCTGTTGATGAGCAAAATCGCACTGCTTAGGTCTTTCTTTGCTATGCTTTACGTCCCCTGCCTCCGTTGAGACGTTACAACATTTTTATTTCCATCCTGGTTTGTGTTCTTTCTGTTGAGCGGGGAGAAGAGTTCCAGCTGAATTTGCAAATCTTTAACCTTTGAAAACAAGTCCACTGGCCCACCTGCAGCTGTATTCGAACTCAGTGGTTATTAATTTGTTATGGTTGGCCTGCAAAGTAATGACTGCTCTACATTTTACCATGACTTGTTTTGGATTTTCGTGACTGAATCAATTAATAAATGGATCAGAATGAATGGATGGATGAATGGATCCCTCACTCACTCACCTTCAGCACTGAAGTTTCTATTTGGAGGTTTCTGTACTTCCAAGCTACTGCTCGTGGGTGACGCTCCAGAGCGAGAGCCCCTTTCTCGTGCAAAGCCTCGGTTGTTGTCCCTCTGGATCTCATTGGTGAAACGTGGCACATGTACAGGAATGTTCTCAGGCACCACCTGCACAAGTGGAGGTCCCAAGGGTGTCTGGTCATGCCTGCGGCTGTACACCTGCATACAACGCTCCTCAAGTGCCCCAATCAGCACAGACTGGTTGTTCACTACTGCAGATAGGGCTGCATATTTGGACTCCAGTTCCCTGTACCGGGATGCCAGGCGCAGTGACTCTGTAGTGGCATTGAGGATGCGCGTCTCCAACTGTGCAAGTTCCAGTGAGTTGTCCCTCTTCCTGATGATCTCGTGCAGCAGCTGCATGTAGAGCTGGGTCACTCTGGAGTTCATGTTCCTGCTCTCTTTCCTCAACAGCTTCATCTCATTCACCAAGTTCCCGTCTACATCCACCACCAGCTTCAAAGTCTCTGTCTCCCTACGCTGCTTCGACAGGAGGTCGCGCACTGCAGCCACATCCAGGCGTGTCACTCGATCCTTGTCGGTTGAGTAACCGCGGGCGGCACATATGGGTCCTGTGATCTTCTGCTCAGGGACCAGGAAGGTGTAGGAGCACTTCTTGCTTTCCGCATTGGCCTCTGGAGCCCTTCGTATCCGGGAGAGGATGGGGTTCTGTGTGAGGGCTTGGCTGTTGCCCCAGATAGAGAGACCAAACAGAATAAAAATGCTCCATGTTCCAGGTCCCATGGTTCCTCCTCTCTTCATCACCAAACAAGCTAAATATCTGTAAAAAAAAAAAGGAAATAGAACTGTAAACCATTTTTACTTAAGGAAAAGGTTGGAGTTATTCTATATTACACTTATTGTCAATAAATTGCATAAAAAGACAATTATCTATTATTTATTTGGCCTCAAGTCCATTGGTTCCCACAGAAGAAGTACATCTTTAAAACACAAGTTATAGTTCCATCTTTAGCCATGCTAGCACACGCAGGAAGGCAATGTCGGTCCATCACTTTGGTCAAAAGTAAAACATGTCAACACTCAGTTGCATTGCCATGAAATTTGGTACAGACATTCAAGTCCCCATCAGAACGAATGGTAATCACTTTCATCGCCCCATCATCAGATCAAATTTGTTTCCAGTACTTTTATTTATTACTAAATTCTTGCACAACTAACGATATCCAGACTCAGCTTTACATTTAGTTAGTGTTAATTAGCAAGTGTTAGCATGAAAATATGCGAAACTGTGATGGTGAGCATGGTAAACATTATACCTGCATGTTAAGATTGTCATTGTGAGCATTTTAACGTGCTGATGTTACCATTTAGCTCAAAGCCCCACTGTGTCGAAGTACAAACTCACAGTGCTGGGCACTCTTATTGCAAGTGTTTCTCAAAATAAAGTAAATTGTGCATTTGTTGACTATTTTCATCAACAGTTATAGTTATTAGTATATAATTGTTGTGTTATGAGTAATGAAAGCCCTCAAATGGAATTGACTTAAGATAAACTACAGTGGCCATGTTCATCATAACAAAGGAAGGTGTAGTTTGCTGGTTTCACATATAAACTACTCTGCCCCTGGCAAGAAATGCCTTCTGGCACGCTTGTGGTGGCGTAAGAGCAAAGCCACCCATCCACCACAAATCTGTTATCGTAACTCGGATTTTCAATACATTCCCTCATAAGTTCTCTTTCATTACAGCCCTTACCACATCTGTATCAGGTGTCTGGGTGTGCGGAATTACTGGGTTCTGTTTTTCATATTTCTCTAGATCTCCTGGCTCAGACCTTCTACAAACCTCGCCTAAAGCCTTTCAGTGTACCTGCGCTGGCTTGTGTAGAGAATGAGTATGTTGAAAACCTCTCAGTCGGATTAAAAGATTTGACTGAAAATGAAATTATTTGGTAGAAAATTGACTTAATGTGGCCATGGATTACATTAAATATATGACTTCAATGGGATTGTCCGCTGCCATGATTCATGAGGTGAACTGCGTATATCAGTAATGAGCAAAGTGCTATAAGTGAGCAGGTGGTTACCATTGGGTCTCACTGACTCATTTTAACTTCTGCCATTTCTGCCTGGCTGGTACAAACACATACATTTGAATTTTGTGAGGAATGAAATAAATTGATGTGTTTGAGGAGCAGTAGGGGGAACAGGAATCCCTGATTTATGAATAATGCTTTCTGGAATCTATTTTTGGAAGGAAAGCTTTAGTTTTGATCTTATTGGTTTTGACAGCACAACGAATGAAGCAGGGGAGGGTGACTCCCCTGCATGCTAAGTGAAAGATCCCTCCCTCCATATTCAATAGTGGGGCTTGGCTCTGGAAGTGGAGCCAATGGCAAGCAAACTTCAGGCTGGTTTAGGGCCAAATCCAACCAGAAGGCAGTCTGGTGAATATGGCCAAGGAGGTTAAATAATATTCATCTAACACCTCTGACAGGAACACAACGGGACACACTTCATATCAGAGATCATCAAAACTAATCTTCTGAGGATTTTAACACATGCCAAAGAAGCAGAATTGAATGAGTCCAAGACAGAGACAGCGGGGGCTTTGAATCATTTCTGCGGTCTCCTCTTGATGTTTAGTTGCACGGAAGAGTCCTGACCACAGTTAAAGGGACGGGTCCCAGAGCAGTACCTAGGCTCAAACTGCTGCTGTAGCAGAAAAGTACCCTTTTATCATTATCAAAGAGAAAAACATGCTTCAAGGGAAATGTATAACATCATGTGTTTGTGTCTTCATGAAGCTCAATGACTTATTGACAGAAAGAAAGCGCCTGAGCTGACATACATTAATAACTTAAAAATGGTCTATATTTAGCTTTAACATATGTAAGATTTGTGTTTTGTCTTATATTATAAACCATCTGAGGGCAAAGGAAAAGGCACTTTAAGGAAAACAGGCCATGTTTCAGAACTCAGAGACACCTTGGCACTGTCAGTCCGTTATTATTACCCGGGGAGTACTTTTTCCTGTCTTTCCGTAATCACAGGTCATCCCCTTCAATAGCTCGGACTCAGCAATTGGCCCGTCTGCACGTCTCCAACCCCACAATATGAATCTCACAGGAGTGACAGTGTTTACACAGAGGCTCCTCAGCCAGGGCTGCGGATCTCATCGGCAGTTATACCACCAGTTTGCTCTCGTGTCGTTCACACCCTGCTGGTTTTCATCAAGTCAGCCGCAGCAGTCGGGTTTTTTTGTTGACTTATTTAAAAGGGTATTTTCTTCTTAATGCTCGCTCTGAGCCAGACCTGACCAAATCCAGCCACCTCATCTATATTAATGCAGTCTTTGCAACCGGGCAGGTCA
The DNA here is from genome assembly GCF_900634415.1 of Cottoperca gobio. Lineage (NCBI taxonomy): Eukaryota > Metazoa > Chordata > Actinopteri > Perciformes > Bovichtidae > Cottoperca > Cottoperca gobio. The sequence continues at coordinate 20,087,799 of NC_041371.1, forward strand.
AACTTAGCGGTGGCTGGTTTTTCCCAGCCCAGAGGAACATCAGGACACTGCCAAGCGGCCCACTCACTCTAAGTGGTACCACAGAGCTCTCACTGTCAACGGCTAAGCTCCCCAATTAAAAATTTTCTCTCACATTAAAACACTCAAAAAGCCCTGGGAATACAACATGTGTGCTTCCCCCTAATTTATAACTTTGTTGTGGCTTTTGCAGCCCACAACTTATTCTGATGGTGCCACTGATTAGGTCTGTCTGCTGAGGGACTGACATCATGCACCAGTTGTATACTGTACATGGTAAATATTACACCAGAAAAACAAATGTCAATTACTTAAAAAAGCTTAAATGGTTAACTTCAGCATTTTACAGTCACTCCACAGATCTTTATGAAGAGTCATAGATACTTAAACATCTAAAATGTCTATCTAGCTTCATTGTTCCATATTAACTTTACTTTTGTCTGTAATTTATATTTTTCATTCATAGTGATGACTTGGAAAATCTAAAGTTTCAGCATTTTGAATACTTTTTCATAGCATAAAAAAAGATTCATAAATAGCCTGATCACAGAATAAAAATCTTACCTGTGTCAGTGAGTTCAGTCAGCAGTCCAGAAGTGCAGGTAAAAGACCCAGCTTGCTGTCTCAGTTGTGTTTCCGATGCAGATTAATGCTCTCCATTCTCCTCCTCTCACTCTCAGTGTCCCTCTGTCTTTGCTCTTACTAAGAATGAAGGCCTGCATAGAGACACCGTCCACTAGGAGACGGTGAACAGTAGAGGGTGGTCCGTGTATAGAAAGAGGGAGGCTGATGGTGTGATTTTCTCTGTAGTTGGAGCAGAGGGAAGGCTTGGCCCAGCCTTCTTCTTCTGATGTCGCATAAAGTTCAGAAAGAAAAGAAAGACTCCTCCTAATATAAGGTTTCACCACAAATGAAACACTGAGTGGTGAACCGGATTGGCTGGGAGTCAGCATGTTTACAATGTTACATTGTCTTCCACGCACGCTATTTGTCTGTCAGGCTTGTAGAAGTTGATGATATGCACATAAACTCAATTTTTCTTTCTTCCACACACACATCTGTCAGCTTCATTCACATAGTCTAACTACAATTTCTCAAAGTCTACTTATTTTTTCCTCACAAAGCTGTTTCCCATCAGCTCTAATCTAATGGTTGAGTGATTCTGGCAATCCAGTAGCTTTAGCACATTATGTTTGGATGTGAGCGTTTGTCTTGTGTTTGCTCCGTATATGGGGTGTCTCTTGTGGCAATCCGAGAGCTTTTGGCAGCTGTGTTTATTTGGTTATGAGGACAATATGCAGAGGGCTTTGCAGACAAAAAAAGAACGCCCCTCAGCTAAATGTTTTGGATTGAGGAGGAAGCACAGGCTTTGATGCATGGGGATTCTCTGCGTGGGGAGATACTTCAGCATGTGGGGGGACAGATTTGCTCATGAGGACATTCATAATGTCGGAGTGTTATTGCGTGTGCATGGTATGTATGAGAACATGTGTTTGCCAGCGTGATTGAAAGCGTGTGTCTCCATGGTGGTCGGTTGTATATAATAGGGGTCGTCCAATTTAAATAAATTATATATAGAAGAACATGTGTTTGGAGGAAAGAAGCTAAAAAATCAAATTTGGGCTAATTCAACCCATGCCTGGAAATCTTTATCTGCACTACATTTAACAAGCCCCACTCTTGTTTAGTCTGACCCAAACTTCTTCTTTCAGGGACCCCTTATCGATCATTGAGTAAACTGACGACCCCTGACTAAGTGACATATTTTATGAATATTTAATATTATATTTGTTGCATAACAACAACAACAGTGCAGAACAACTAATAAACTGTAAAAATACCCTAAATAGTGAACGCAATAACTGCAGAAGTCTGTGTAAAACAAGCAATGTTAACAATCATTCATACTTAATAGGCTTAATTTTTCTTTGACACATTCAGTGTTTTCTTCTCCCTGATGCTTGGCCATTGCTCTTGTTTTAACTGCATACTTTTCTAATGCAGGACGAGGCTGTTCAGCATGAAGGCTCTGAGAATAAAACAGCTTGTGTTCAGGACTTCACCGTGCCCTTATCCTGTACCTTTAAAAAAAAAAGGGTTAGGGTTAGTAATAATCCAAACTTTAAGAATAACACTTTCATTGAGTTTTCTTTACAGAAATGACTGAAATGCTCAGATCTAGATCTGTTGATGTTACTGGTCATTTTTTATGTAATCTCTCTCTCTCTCTCTCTCTCTCTCTCTCTCTCTCTCTCTCTCTCTCTCTCTCTCTCTCTCTCTCTCTCTCTCTCTCTCTCTCTCTCTCTCTCTCTCTCTCTCTCTCTCTCTCTCTGTGAGCCCCTCCTTGTGGCTAAACACGTTTATTACCCCCTACACCTACACTGTTGTTGCAGGTCCATTGCTTTAATCATAAATAAAAGTAAACCATGCAAGAGTGGAAGAACTATTCAGACACTTTATTCAAGTAAAAGTCCTGAATTCAAAACCTCACTTAAGTAAAAGTATACAAGTAGTATCAGCAAAATGTACTCAAAGTATCAAAAGTAGAAGTAATTATTATGTAGAAGATTTACCCAGACGGTGTTTGACTATATGATGTTGTTGGATTAATAGTACTGCTGTAGATATTTAAGGTTGTGCTCATTGTACATCCTTCATATACTGTTGGATAGCTTAATCAACAGAGAAGTGTATGGCCTATTCTAAGATTAACTTTTATTTTGTAGCGTGGCTGTCCTCTGAGAAATACAGAGTATATCTAAAAAGTCCACTATTCATGAGTTTCTCAGAAAAACAGTCCTGTTTCAGCTTTGTGATGATGTATTTCATGGGGATTTTCAATAGTTTATTTAGGAGAATGTTCTCAACCTATAAAGGAACACTTAATCCTTAAATTTACTAGAAAAACTGTAAAGAAAAAAAAAGTATTGAGTAACTAAAGCTGTCGACAAATGTAGTGAAGTAAAAAGTAGGCCACGCTATCTGCCTCTGGGATGTAAGAGTAGAAGTAGGCTATAAAGTAGTAGGATAAAATGGAAATACGCAAGCCAATTGGCGTACAAGTAGCCTACATTGAACTTGTACTTAAGCACAGTACTTGAGTAAATGTACTTAGTCACGTTCCACCACTGCCTGTTTAAATGTGCAAGGAAGTACAGTAGATAGATAGTAGATAGTTAAAAGTCGAATAAATAAGGGTTGAAACTATATTAGCGTGAATGAATACACAAGCTAAGATACATTCAATGAATCTCTCTACAAGAAGAAGAAGAAGAAGAAGAAGAAGAAGAAGAAGAAGAAACAAGCCCTGGGTGACGTCATGCGTATTGACCAATAGGAGACTGTCAGCTGGTGACAGTTGGTACTCGACGGTCAGCTGCAACGAGTGTAAACAAAACAGAAGATTTCATAACTTTTCTTTGATGTAAAGGGATTACGATAATGACGTCTTTTAATTTAAAATGTTGCTGATCGTCGTGTTACCGTTATTATTCATTTGAAAGTTTCCTGTCGTTTGTTTACTGTCCCAGCATGGTGAGTCTGACCCCGTCCCCTCCTGTAACATTGCTGCCAACGTGTTCGCTGCATAGACTGGTTACTGTCGGGAACTTTGTGTGAACGACACACGCTTTGAGCCTGTATACCGCGCTGTGGGAACCCATTGCTTTTGTCCACTGTGCTCCACAGAGACCGGCTGGATTAGGTGGTTTAAACGGGCTTTACTTGTGTGCTGTGTGCGGATAAAATTAGACTCCTGCTGCGTTAGAGATCCTGTGTCAGTGTGGATCTGTTGAGCCCCTGAGGAAGAAGCCTGAGAGACAACTGCCAGGGCATAAATGTCCTTGACAATTGTATTTAATGTACACTAACTAATTACTGTACTTGAGTACAATTTTGAAGTAATTGTACTTTACTTGAGTAGTTCCTGCTACTTTATGTGTTTTACTCCACTACATTTATCTGACAGATTTAGTTACTTCGAAGATAAAGATATATAATATATATAACCCATGGTGAAGTTCACAAGTTACCAGGCAGTATATATAGTTTAAAAAAACTCCTCCTTTAACATTAACATTAAGATGATGAACACATTAATGTTAATTAATTAATCAACAATAATAATTCAATAATATAACATATTATTCTGAAATGAGCCGTTGTGCAGAATAAGTACTTTTACTTTTTGAACTTTAAGTATAATTTGATGCCAATACTTTCGTACTTTTACTTCATTAAAGTTTTGAATGCAGGACTTTTACTTGTTACAGAGTATGTATACACTGTGGTATTACTACTTTTACTGAAGTAAAGTACTTTGTCCACCACTGTTTATGTGAATAAACAAACCCTGTGCAACACAGAATTATTAATAACGCCTTACTTTTAAAGGGCTGTTTCACCTTAAATGACTTTTAATATATAATGTAATGTTTTTTTTCAGTAATTTGCCTGAACCTGGTCACTGCACTTATACCTACTTTATGATATGTAATTACCCAGTAGTATGACTCTTCTGATTACCTGCTGCTGTGTTGCAGGATGCCGACGGCCCCCAGGCTCTGTGCGACCTCTGCTTAGCTCAGGTATGCAGCAGCCTGGACGCTCTGTGCAGCAGGCGAGCAGACAGCACCATGTGCCTCAGCTGTGCCCCACTTTTCCCACAAGAGATGGCAGACCAGTTACTGCGTAAGATGGCGACTAAGGGTAGGTCAGGAGGACGGTAAAAAGGCTCGGACAACATCAATATCTACAACTGAGGGCAACTGCAGCTACCAAGTAGTTCTGTGGCAAGCTGTAGAAAAGGGAGCAATGATGTTACAGCACAAAAATGTGACTTACCAATGACCTTCAGTTAGTTATTTATTGTCCTCTGTGACATAACACTGAGGCCTTTATTTCAAACATCATGAATGCTATTTCAGTCCCAATGTTGCGTGGAAAGCACATCCTGGGCTCAGGTGATGTAACACACATGGTGGTGTGACATACAGAGCTGTCCAATTGAAATGGGGAGAAATGCAGCAAAGACGTTTTATGGCAGTAAGGGAGTTAAGTGATTAAATGTATAAAGATATATTGCTTCTGTTCTTTATAAGGATGTTGTTTTTTTTATTTATGAGTCTTTTAAAATACACTCGGGGGACAGTGGGATGCTTCTTATCTTCAACCATTTCCACACAGGAAACAGACACTGAGTGAAGCAGGACATCTTTAAAAGATTATTGAGGGAGTCAGACATTGAGCTGTCTGGAGACGAGGAGGAAGACAGCCGGCAGCAGAGCAGTTTATACAATCTGTTTTTATATTTGTTTCCAATATTCATAAAATGAGAAAGAATTAAAAAGAAAATGTATTATTTTATTACTACCACATCGGGCCTTGTATCAACCCAATGTCCACTACATGGGACATGTTTTAAAAACATTAAAAAAAACATTATTGAGAAAATCTTATATAATATATTTCTTACACCCCAATTACTTAAATTATATAAGAAAAAAATCCAAACATTAAAAGCTTTTTTCTTTAGGGTCTCAGGATTCTTCAGACACACAACTTCCTGTATAAACAAAAGATAATTACAACGTCAGAATAGCATTATCCTTAACTTACCCCATCATCATATGATTTATTAGTTCACTGTGTACTATTCCGGGTTGAAATGGTGGGAAAAATCTATTCCATAAACATCAATGTGGCTAAACTGATGCTACTTTTTCCTACAACGTCCCTCTGTTTCCTTCTCCCTACAAGGGCTACTGAATGACACAACTGTTGGGATTTTCCGAAACTGCAAAGAGCTCCGCCTGCACCGAGCCTCCATTCGCTGCTGTCCAGTGTCCGCAGAAGCTTTCCGCCTGGCCCTCTGCCCTCACCGGCTCCAGGAACTAGATGCTTCCTGGGTTTCTGGCGGCCTCACTGGGGCAAACATCGTCTCAGGCCTGGCCTCCAACCCGGAGTGCAGATCCAGCCTGCAGAGGTTGTCCCTCACTGGGCTGCATATGGACTTTGAGTCTCTGGTGGAGGATGGAGGGGCCCGTGTTGGCTTCAGCTCCCTGCACGGCTTGAGAGCGCTTAACCTCGCCAACACAGACCTGACTGATGCTGTCCTTGCGGATATCTGCACTCTCCCTCAGCTGGAGAGCCTGGACATCTCCTGCAGTGCCGTCTCGAAGCTTACCGCACTCCTCGATTGCAAGAACACGCTGAAATCCTTGATGGCACACCGGGTGCGGCAGCTGGATATGTCGCCTGCCAGGTTGCTCTTTGTCCTCAGCCAACTTCACGCTCTCAGGCATCTAGACTTTTCAGAGGACCATTTTGCTGTGGATGACAGTGACGGGAGAGACGGGCAGGAGACAGTGCGGCAGCTTCTGGAGGGAAGCGCACATGTCCTCCCTTCACTTGTTTCTCTAGATATCTCTGGACGGAAGAGAACTACTGAAGCAGCAGTAAGAGCGTTTGTGGAGGCCAGAGGTGGACTGGTCTTCTTGGGCCTGCTAGCCACCGGGGCTAGCTCCTGTGACATCCTGACTTCACAGAAAAACCTAAAAGTAAGGAGCTACTGCTAGCATCTGGCACAGAGTTGACGTCTTACTCTGAGATGTCAGGACATCGGAGAAGGTTAAGGGCAGACACATGAGCTTGACTCTTGCATATGCTTCTCATTTGTCTTTGACTTAAGGCCCTGTTTGTATATGCACTGAAAATGCCCGCTGCATTTCCTGTCTCTCTGACAATGCTGGTCTGCTGTGTATGTTCAGGTAACTGGAGAGGCGAATGAGAACCAGGTGTGTGAGGCCCTGTGGAGGTACAGGGACCGGGAGTGTTTCATACGAGAGGCCCTTGTCCATCTCTACAATCTAACCACTGACATTGACAAACCACGACCAGATATGCTAAAGGTACTATGGTTAGCATTGTGTTTGAACTATATCTTTAAGGCATCATATTTTTGCCTTTTCGGCCATCTTTTTTATTGGTTTTACATTGTACTCACAAAAAAAGTCCAACAACAGTGTAGAACAGATTATCTAAGCCACTTTATTTCAAGGTAAAACTGAAGCTCCCTCACTACAGGATAACTGGGCTTGTAAAAAGTCGAACCGGGACATCAGTCTGTAAACTGTGACTGATGTTTAAAAATGACAGTTTGGGTAATAATGTTACTAATCACCTTCATTTTTCTCTTCCAAGTATGTCTGGTTAACCTAGGGGACTGTTAAACCTGAATGAACCTGTTGCTTTTAACCTGTTTTTAGAACAGATAGGAAGGATGGTACCACGATAATAAGACCCAGGTTGTAAGAAACAGGAATTATACGTAAATAGAGCTGCAACAGTTAGTCAACTAATCAAGCAACACAAAGATAATCTACACTAGACTATTTTGATAACCAATAAACACATTTTTTATTCAAAAATGGCAGAAAATGCTGTTTTCAGTCTCTCAAATATGAAGATTTCCATATGTAAGTGAATATCTATGGGTTTTGGACTGACAAAACAAGACATTAAAAAACATCACCTTGGAATTTGAGAAACTGGGATGGACATTTTTCAATCATTTCTGACATTTTATAGACCAAACGATTAATATAGAAAATAACCTGCAGATTAATCATTAGTTGCAGCACTATAATTTTGCATTGTAGAGTATCAAGTTTTACCATTTTTCATTCACAATAGATAATATTTCCACAGGAAAGTAAATAAGACAAAAAAGCAAATGAGATATTTTTATTTAAAAGTGTTTGTAACTCATTCCCCTGAACTTTTGGAGCTCATTTTGAACAAACTGTACAGCTAAAGTAAAAATGTCTTCTAACCTGACATTATAATTACTGTATTTAGTCATGATGTGGGAGGGTTACACACTAATAATATGTGAGAGATGCCCTGTCCCATCACTGACACCCAAATGCTAGTTGCCGAGAGAAAGAAGAGCACACGTCAAACCCCTCACCCCCCACATTCAGCCTTTTTCAGCTTATTCTGAAGGACATGGGATTTTGAAATAAACCTCTTGTTTCCTGTAGCTGGTGTTGAGTGGGATGCAGAGCCACCCCGCCTCCCTGCACGTCCACCTGGTGGCCACAGCGTGCATGTTCAACCTGACCACTCAGAACCTGGCAGAGGCCATGCCTGTCAGCCTGCTCAGCTCCACCGTCACCCAGCTGCTGTACGCCATGACAAGCTTCCCCAACCACCAACAGGTCAGGAGACATGCTGAGCCTTCACATTAGAGATCCACAATGATATCGGGTAGTTACACAACAGCAACATGTGGCACAGAATGGCTTCGTTGCTACCAGCTGGCTTGTCATTCATCAGATTCTGACCTTTTATTTGCTGCATTTGGTTGCTGCTCCCATATTGTTACTTTTTTTTTTTTACCTTTATTTTACCAGGAAGTCCCATTGAGCTCAAACATCTATTTTAGGTAGAAGTCATACAAAATCCTAACATTAAAATACAACATATACAACATGACATATAGAAATTCACAATTAAACAGATCAACAGCTGTTTAACACAGTAGTCTCTCAAGGAAAAACAACCACATGCGTCTATCACCCCTTTCTTTATGATGATTTTCCCATTTTAGATTTTTTGTACATTATTCCATGCCCAAGGTGCATAATACAAAAATGCAGTTAATCCCAGATCTGTCCAAACCAACATTAAAAAGTAACCACTATAAGGAGCGTAGCGCTTAACTTCCAGAGACAAAGAAGGGTAGAGGGGTAAGCTGGTAGTTTACTAAGTATTGCTTTATAAATAAAAATGTACTTTGCTGTTGTCTGCCCACCAAATCTTAGAATGCAATGGTGAGTAAGGGACAGTTGTAATGAAACATTATACATTTATAAATATGCATGATACACTGAATCAAGCTTCCACAAGTTCTTGGAATTAAAAGTAAAATAAAATAAAAGCCAATCTTCACTTTGAGCTTTCTAACGAGATTATCAATGTGTTCATTAAATAAAAGCTTGTCCTCTATCCATATAAGCATGCACTTGTACGAGGGTGCCATTAGATGAATTTAGACGTGACAATGTTGAAATCATCAAGGCAAACTTTTTAAAAGACCATAAACTTCATTTTCTTAGCATTTAAAACCTATTGTAATCTTTGTAGAGCAGTTTGTAATGACTGAAATGCAATCTGAAGCTCTTGCACGACCTTAACTATGGGGAGAGCATGCATATAAATGACAGCGTCATCAGCATAGAAGTGTATTTTTGCTTGAATTTCCATTCTGCCACCTTCAGACAGTATTTCGTTATTCCATAACACCTCATACACACATATACCGACCTATTTTCTTACGCCCATGTGGTTCTTCAATTCATAAAGTGTTTCCATCTCTCCAGGTGCAAAAGAACTGTCTGCTGGCGCTCTGCAGTGACTACATCCTTCAGGACGTCCCGTTTGACAAGTTAGTTCATTTCTCTGTTATGATATGATGTTATGCAGTAGCCAAAATAATCAGTGCTCTCATAGAGTGGCACTGTAGTGTTTTTCCAACAAATTGTGATCCTGCTAAAATATATTTTGTCTTGAAATGCAAGTGCCAAAAGAAATAGTTCCTCCAGATGTAAAAGTACTGACCTGAACTGAAATTTTCTCAAATTTGCCCTGTTCACATGTTTGTAATACTGTGTTCCTTATATCCATAATGTGATCATGGTTCAGGTATTTAGCAGCCATGCTGGTGATTAAGTGGCTGCGCAGCCACGAGGATCCTACCCTTCAGAGGATGGCTGTGGCTGTCATCTCCATTCTGGTGGCCAAGGTCAAGACACTGCTCACTTACTGTGCATTAGTGTGCCGCAGGAAAATAGTATGGCAGCTGTTAAGAGCCCGTGCCTCAGTCACCTCCTGCACCTCTGTGACGCTAGTTCCAACAGCCAGCCTTATGCTTTCATTTAGCCCAGATAAATGGGGCCAAATTCCCTGTGTGATAAATGTACAATTTTTCTAGTTTGACATTTAGGAAAATAATCAGAATTCAAAGAAGCACTCATCTATTTGTTTTATTTGCAGTTGTCCACAGAGGAGATGGCTCAGCTCGGCAAGGACGCCTTTATTATGAAGGTACATTAACACTTTGAGGGTATTTAGTTTCAAACTTACACAAGGTCCCCAGCTTATCACTACATATCCATGAGTGTATTTCTAGTTCTCTCTCCCCCCCTCTCTCTGTCTTTCTCTTCTGCTATATTTTCCATTACCTACCCTGTATGTACTCATTCACTCGTTGTCACCTCATTGCTCCATGCACTCGTCCTTCTCAGTTTACTGTTACTCCAATATTGGATTACACCTCTCTATTTCTCTCTTTGTGTGTGTGATCCAGCTTCTCTCTACGCTTTATTGTTGCTTATTGTATGTCTGGTGCCACTTATTAATATGTAAAACATTGTTGAATTCAATGCTGCCAAATGATCTTTCCTGTATATCTACAAATGTATTTACTTTTTCCATTTTTGGCTCTTACATGTCTTCTCGTCCCTCTCTTTCTATTGTTCCCCTCCGTCTCATGTTTTCTCCACTCATTTTCTCCATCCCACAGCAGCTGCTGGCTATTGTGCAGCAGAAAGCCATGGTGGGAGTGGTGGACTCCACTCTGAAGTTTGCCCTCAGCGCTCTGTGGAACCTGACAGATGAGATGCCCACCGCTGCTCGCAATTTCATCGAGTGCCAGGGCCTAGAGCTGTACGAAGAGGTTCTTGAGGTAGAAGAGCCCCAGAAATACGCGAACAGACACATTAATACAGAAATGCACCCATCCATCCACCCACACACACACACATACACCCACACACACACACATACACACATACACACACACACACACACACACACACACACACACACACACACACACACACACACACACACACACACACACACACACACACACACACACACACACACACACACACACACACACACACACAAACATCTGCTCATGCTGTCCCTTTTTTGTGTTGCAGACCTACTACACTGAACCTTCTATTCAGCAGAAAGTGCTTGGCCTCCTGGTGGGTTCAGTGTGTGTGTGTGTGTGTGTGTGTATGTATGTGTGTATGTATGTGTGTGTGTGTGTGTGTGTGTGTGTGTGTGTGTGTGTGTGTGTGTGTGTGTGTGTGTGTATGTGTGTGTGGCTTTATTAGTTCAGAATGTGTTTTTGTGTGCCACAGTACTGTATGTTATATATAGCTTGTTCAAATGCGCATCTGTAATTTTCTGCCACTAAGAGTCTCTCAATCAAAACAGTTCCTAAAGACGGAGTTTGGTGGTGTTGTGAAGTAGAGTGGGATCATGGGAGTTTGTCATTGCAGTGAGTTTCTCCCGGTTAGAATTACTTCAATGTTTCACCTGGAGCCGAATTATCCACAGAGGTCTCCTCCTCTCCAAAACAAACCAACCCTGTCATTAAAACCAGAAAAAACACTGAATAAAGAAGTTTCACATTAAAAAATCAGTGTTTCTTTGATGCTCTTTGGCTGCCGCAAACTTTGGCTCAGCTTGTTTCTCTGATAACTTAAGAACCAGACATCCGGGTAGTAAATTCCTTCATCCAGTAAAAAGTGTATCGTAAAACTGTGGCTCAGAACTGGATAAAAAGTTAATTAATGACAGCTTCTGGCAGACAACCACAACGCTGAGGTATGCTCAAAGGAGATAAGTCGCCACTACAGGAGACCAAATGAAACACACTGTTACCTTGATTAAAATAACAGATTTCTTTAGATTTGAAAATTGTTAGAAGCATTTGGGATAATGTAAGTACTCAACTCTACGAAATACATAACATAATGTGAAAATGCTACATATTGTACTTTAAACTAAAGGTTGATTGCAGTGTTTACAGCTCATGCTCATTTTCTTTTTGCAATCATTCCCACATTCAGGACGTAGTCATCAGGCAGCATCTGCATTCGAGAGTTCTTTCAAATATTTACATATTGCCCCCAAATGTTTACATTGATTTGACAAATAGGAATAAAATGAACTTCCTCTGTTGGCAATCTGACATCATGTTATTGTTGCTGTCATCAGTGCTCTCATTTGTCTCTGTGTTTCAGAACAACATAGCAGAGGTGGAGGTGTTACAGGCGGACCTGATGGAGGAGGGCCTGCTGGAGCACATCCTCAGCCTACTGCAGGACTCCCAGGTGGAGGTGGGGGTCCATTACTTTGCAGGGGGAACTCTGGCACAGCTCGCCTCCAGACCTGAGGCCTGGACGCTGGGCGACGAGCTCCGCAGCGCCACACTGAAGCAGCTGGTGTGTTTCAGATTCTCGTCTAAGTAGTACATTTCCCCTTTGGCTCTTTATTAAAAGTGTCCTTCTTTCTTTACAGCATGCATCCATAATGACATGGACCCAACTCGAGAGAGAAATAGTCTCTTACAGGTGAGACAAACTCAAACTAGACAAAACAGAAAGAGCGCTTTTTACAAGTGGAGTCATTTTTAATCCATCGACTCATTCTGTCTGCTCAATCGTTCCCCTTCAATACCACATCCTACATTCTCTCTTCACACTCTAGCATATTGTTTTTCCCAGTTGTTGCTGATTTAGTGTATTATAATAGTTCATTTGTTTAGAAATCTGCTGAGGTGTCTATTGAAGATCTATTGAAAATCATTTTCTGTGACTGACACCTCAGTTTACATTCCCTCTGTAGCGTTGATGCCAAAGAAAATCTACTGTCTGGTAATTGAAGCACAAACCAAACAAAGAAAATGTAATTGTAGTGTACTGTCTCCATGTGTCCACATCTCAGGTCATTGCGTCCATTTTGCCCTCTGCTTCAGACTTGGCAGCCCTCGGGAGTGCAGCTGTGGGCAGTCTGGGCCATACATCTGGTCTGCTGTCAGAACCGTAAGACACACAAACAGACTACTGTGGGGATATTGGGGGGAAGTTTAACTACAGGGAGCACATGGGTGGATTTTTAGGGGTCAGCATATTTACATCAATGTGTCAATGTGTATACAACATTTATTACAGCAATATTATTTGTCGATCTACAGAAAAATAATCAGAAACTATTTTGATAATGAATCATTTGTAATTGTTTTCTGGTATATATCATATTAATATTTTTAGGTTTTGGATAAACTGGGATGGACATTTCTCACTATTTTCTGACATTCTTTAAAGTAAACTAGAAAGAAATCTGCAGATTAATCAATAAAGAAAATAATCATTAGTTGCAGCCTCTTACTATATTTCATAAGTTGCCACAAATACTGCACCCTATGTAATATTAAATAGAGTCATGTGGACGTCTCTGAAGTATTAATAATCAAGTGTTGGTGTGCTCAATCCCTGCAAGCTTCCATCCCTCTCTCATGTTCATCTCTCCATCCTCTAGCTTCACATTACAGCAGCATGATGGAGAAGGAGGGCGTGACTGAACTTCTGTCGGCTTTGGCTGCACATCCCGACACACACGACGACATTAAAGGACTGTCAGACGGCATCCTGCGTATGATAGAGCAACACCAAAATCCCTCCTTCAAAAACCACATGGAGCCTCGAAACTCTTGACAAAAGTGCAAAGGAACTGAATTGATTTATTGTTGAGGTTGCAGATACTGTATTGAAGTACAGACAGTTCACATCAATCATCTTGAAATGAAAGTAAAATGGAATAAAGGATGTGCTGTATATGTTATAGGGAGCGCATGATCACTGGTCGTGAAACGTTATTTCTGTCATGATCTTCTTTTAAACTGTTGATTTAGTTTAAAATCATTTGGAGAGAAAAAAGTGTTCACAGATAGTAATGAAAGTCCTAATTAATAATTGCACCATTCTGAAGTCAAGAGACTGAAATGTAAACCAACACCTGTCACTAGAGGGTGCTTTGGTTCAGCTTCAGGGCTGTTTTGACTTTAAGCTCTGTTTATGTAAAATATTCACTCAGCACGTGTAAGGATTCAAAATCATACATGATAAGTATCAAGATACCAAAGCCACCTGTGTTTATCTGTCCGTACTGAGGGCATCATTATAAAGCAGTCATGCTCGAAAATAAGTTATCTCTCCTCTCCTGCTCTCTCTCCCCCCTGGTGTCCTCGAAGCTGAATTCATTATATTTTATGTAACACAGCTGGAAGACAGAATTGCTTGAAGGCATCTACAGAGTCTATTCTAAGTTGTCCTATAAATAAATCCTTTTGAAAAGTGAATTAACAACCTCTCGTGAATTTTTGAGTCGTACCACCAAGTTCAATTTTCATGTGTCAAACCCCTCTAATTCACATATTTGAATCCCCCAGAGGAATGTGTGCTTGTGATTCAGCCAGGTTAGTCATCTCCTTGCCAGTGGCATGCTATATCAGTAAGCTGATCCAGGGTCAGCATTTAACTAAACCCCTAAACATGAACGTCAAAGTAGCATCCCTGTGGGATCAAAGGTCATGCACCCTATAGTGAACATGGTGTAATGTTACCGTGAGAAGTTCAAGGCAAGAGAAGTGTGGGGAAAAGGCCACTGCTTTCCAGGAGCTGTAGGTTACACTATAGCATGCGTGGTGACTTTGCACTGGTGTCGGATGTGTAGGTGGAAAACGTAGCATGTGAGGAGGTTAGGTGAACAGAAGTAGCTAAAGGGTAATAGTAGTGTTCATTGCCTTAATCCGGTCTTAAGTTTGAGGCTCAAAGAACACATCAATATTCCAGTGACACACGAGACGGGCAGAAAGACTATCAAATAGACAGGAGGAGGAAAGAGTTGTAAAAGCAGTTCAACATTTCTTTTGGAAATGAGATTATTAGCTTTCTTGCCAAAAGATAGAATAGAAGACTGATACCACTGTGAGGTCTGTACATATGAAGTTACAGCCAGCTTTGCATAAGGACTAGAAACAGGAGGAAGCAGCCAGCCTGGCTGTCGAGCAGAAACAAAGTCTACCTACCACCACCTCTAAAACTGACAAATAACATGTTTAATCTGTGCAAAAACACAATTTGGGAGGCGATGTGCCAGAAGCAGCAACTGCAAGCCATCTGTTAACTCAAAGATTGTATGTAAAGATACATTATATATGGCGATTTTACACTTTGGTATTTGTACACGTTAAGCAAATGAGACATAATCATGCCTTTTGCGTTTGCGGGGCAAATTTGACTAAATACTTTTTTACAATTAATCACAAAAGAATTAAAACACTATTATTTTTTTCCCAATGTAGTGTTTTAACTTATTATCAATTCATAACCACAAAATCTACATTTACTTTTACATTTACCTTGCAGTCAATCTCAATCTCGTTCAAATAATCATCAAAACAACTTAAAAACAGAGATGATTGTTTTTTATAAGTATGTCATGCAGCAAATTCTGTGGAGTTTTGTAGATCAAAGCAAACCAAACAAAGCATTTGAGTCAAGTTTAAGTACAATTGAATCTACAGTACCACCTTTATTAATATTCTCTGCCAGGTCCTGACACCACAGATCTTTATTTAAAGACCTTCAAAATCAAATAATGTTAAAAAGTAATGATGGCTTTGTTGGGTTTATAAAGCTGCTTTAGAGCCTTGTTCCATTTAAAAAACTGGATAATATTTATAAAATATATTAACATGAAACGGATCAAATGACCCAAATACAATAGGAGGGTTAATGTGTGTCGACACAATAGTGAACATAGATGTGCTCCCTGTTAGCTTAGCTTAACGTAAAGACTGTAGACAGAGGGGAGACACTTATTTTACTTGGTTTGCATGGATTAAACAAACAACATACTGTGTGAATAAGTGAGCTTTAGAGGCACCTGTATACAGATTTGACCTCCGACAAAGCCATAGCTGTTTCCCCGTGTTAGCGGTCTGTGTGCTAAATTAGCTCAAGCTTCATATTTAGCATATGGACATGAGAGTGGCATCAATCTCCTCATCTAACTCCAGGCAAGAAAGCCAATAAGCGCCTTTCCTAAAGTGTCAGACTCTGTTAAGAGAGCAGAAGGATAAGCACTGGCATGAAAGATAGAAGTAGGTAAATTGACAGGTGCAAAAATAGGATTTATGGCCAAAAATATCTCTAGGCGAGATAAATAAAGCAGGGGAAGGGATAAAGACAGACATGCTGGAGATGAGAGGAACAAAGTGAGTCAAACGATATTAAAGACCCTTTCATGCTTCACGATAGTTTGTGCAAAAATACCACAGACCAATTTACAGATTCCCTCTCTCAGTTTGAAATATCATTGTGCTGCTTTTGAGTTGGAGCTTAGTGTGAGTAAGCATCTCGTTATCTCACTTTTGCAGACGGCTCTATTGGATTAACATAATTGTGAACCAGTCTGGGCACCCAGAATACACTGACGTACAACGCAAAACAACTCCAGCTGTGAGTGTGTATGCTTGTGCCAGTTCACTTGTGGGGCATTTTTGCAGCTATGTCTGTGAACTAATAAGGCCAAGTGAAGACCGGAAGGCCACCATACAGGTCTTTGACTTTGATGCTGATTAGACACTAGCTAACCTTCTAAATACCCAAAGAGCAAAAGAGGGGAAAAGTACATTTAAAGAGCAGGAGGAGAGGTCGAACAACATGGGGGGAAAAAAAACTAACTTCTCCAGGCAGAACTGTGACGCACAAAAGGACACAACATCTCCTCTCAAATGACCTTTTATTGCTGGGGAAGGATACAGAGATGGCAGGCCCCTGAGCCTGTGTGCAGATATGTAACAGCAGTAGGAGCGTCCTTCTCTCTGCCAAGTGGAGGCAGGGGTTTACTCCTCATCATCAATCAATAGCCATTTTCGCAGAGGAGGGCTAAGCGTGTCAATATCAAGTCCAATAGGAAACATACAGCATGTAACATAGGATCCAACACAATCACTTCATTAAGTTGAAATAAATCCAGCTGATGAATCATTTCTGGTAATAATGTAATATGATAATGGTGGGCAAAGAGAGGAAGATGAAACTGGAGAAAACTCAAAAAGTCACTTTCGGCCTCCAATTAAAACCAGTAATTTTTCTTATTTCCTGTTTCTCTTACTGTGCTTTAGTGTGGGCAAAGTCTAGAGTGACAGACAGGAGATTATTCACAGTATGTTTACAATTGTAAGCATAGGAAATATATTTCACTTAATATAAGTTGCAGTAGTTATATTATGTTCCAGCTCTGGGAGGTTGGATTTTGGTGTCATCCATGTGTGGCAGTGATTAATGATGAAATCTTCTTGAATAAGCTGAAACACAGTCATCCTTATTCCAAGCACCAGTCTCCGGAAATATATCCAACATTTCTAACTTTGGTGTAAGTAATACCACTGCTCCGTGACTAAAGGATTTTCTTCCTATTTTGTGTGTGTGTGTGTGTGTGTGTGTGTGTGTGTGTGTGTGTGTGTGTGTGTGTGTGTGTGTATGTATGTGTGTGTGAGCGTGTTTGTAAGTAGATGTGTCAGAAGGCTATTACAGTCAGTTAGTGCCGCTTTCACTTGATGTCACATCTCCCATCTGAGGGTGTTTTACAGTTTGCCTTCTTCGCTGTAGATGCACACAATGCAAACAACCACAGGCGGGAAAAACACTTGCTGGAGCTTCTGCATCCAACAGATGTGTGACTTTCCTCGTTCATTCACCAAACTGGCTCGCAGTCACAGCTGTGATATTGATGTGACCCAACCAGCTGAGTGCATCGCTGTCCTGAAGCACATCCTGACCACTACCTCAGCCTGGCTGGAGAATGATGGGATACAGAGATGAAAACAAACATCCATTCTCAACCACAATAATATACCCATTAGTACAACTGTCTGTCAACTTAAAGCAATAGTAATACAATTTGGAAGAGCATTGCATTATGGGATTGTTATCACAAAATAGTACATGCCATGGCTCCATTTTTGCAATTACACTGTTTACCTAGTGGATATATTATACATTCAGAATTCGGACACCCAAATAAACTGCAGAGGGTAAATATATAGTAAATATAGAGTTATTTTTGGACCTGCTAAAGACTCAAGGGGGTCAATGCTCCAGGCCAAGAATCAGTCCGGCACATCAGTCCCCTCAGATAACCACAATTTGTAGATTTTATACTTTGTTATCTTGTTCCGTACAAATAAACCAATGTGTTAATTAGAGAGCTTGGTGTTGGTAGGTTGACTTTCTTTATCTTTGGGTAGAGCCAGGCTAGTTGTTTCCTTCTGTTTCCAGTCTTTATGCTAAGGTAAGCTAATCATCTGCTGCCTGCGGCTTCATAAACAATGCGACAACAATGCAACATGTACACTAGTTTGTGCTAACAATCCCACAATGCAATGCTCTGATTTTTTGTGAAAGCAAAAGTAAATACAGTTTGGTGATTGCTAGCGGTTTCCTCATGCTTCCAGGCTTTATGCTAAGCTAAGCTAGTAGGCTACTGGCTGTAGCTTCAGTGTACAGACATCACAGTGGTATCAA
The DNA here is from genome assembly GCF_900634415.1 of Cottoperca gobio. Taxonomy (NCBI): domain Eukaryota; kingdom Metazoa; phylum Chordata; class Actinopteri; order Perciformes; family Bovichtidae; genus Cottoperca; species Cottoperca gobio. Next base: position 20,106,272 of record NC_041371.1, read on the forward strand.
ACTTCTCATCTTGGTCTCAGCAAGAAAGCTAACAAGCACATTTAACAAACATCTAACTCTTCAAAATGTTTGACGTTGTAGTTTTGATGTGGGAAGGTGCTGTTCTGGTTAGTGTCAGTAATGTAGCATTTGTGAGAGCAGAGCACGTCTTCAAAGCTTTTACACAGTACATTGTAGTCAGAGGTGACTCGAGTCTATTATGGGGGCAGAACTGATGCCTTTGTCTCTGTGTGTCCAGCACATGCATGTATGTGACTAAATATGGTCTGTGTTTGTAGTGTGGGGGTGTAAAAAGTGCAGAATATTGAAATTCAGGTCATCCGTTTAGTATATTATCTAGTCTATACAGCTACAATACTGTACCTCCAAGTGCCCATATGGAGCAAAAACTGTCAATACTGAGAGTTTTCAGAGCCAGGTGTTGGCCTTGTGCTCAGTACACAAGAACTATGTACATGTTTATTACTTGTCATTCCATCTTCGTCACTGTGCTGACATGTATTAGGGCAAACAGCTATCCTATTTCCAGGCTGCACCCTTACCCTTGCCTGTGGCATCCCATGGCCTAATAAGTTTGCATAGCAAAATGTACTTCACACTCATAGTGGAGAATGACCCATATATGCATGTGTTGTATGTAGATATAGATGAGAGTTTACTACACAGACCTCAATAGACATGCGCATTATGCAATACAGTGTGTATATAGTGAAGGAACCCATGCAAATACTTCCCCCAGAGCCATGAGAGCAACCAGCAACCAAATGTTCAGAGGCATCTCAGCACACTGCTTTAGTAGGAAACTTACAGGTACTGTAGATGAGTCAATGTCTTTGATTGACACTTTTAGCATCCAGTTACGTACGACCTGCCAGTAAGTATGTTTAGATTGGTACATAGTTATGCATACTGCCAGGAGTCAAGATCACTCCCTTATATGAGGAGGGAGTGCAAGCAAACACACAGACGTGCACACAAGATTCATTCCTTACTGTCATCGCTGTCATAGAAAAGAATATTACACTTTCACACAAACTTCCTTTTTTAACATCACATTTTCACAAACTGCAACAGGAAACACTTCATAATAGACATTTTTCACTGCAAACATTTGAAACCTTTCTTTGCAGGAACAGCACAGGCATGGGGTTAATATGAGACAAAGGACCCACCACCTCTCCGACATAGGCAGAGACACAAGACAAGACACACATACTTTATACTGTACTTGTTTAACCTTCTTTTGTGGTTGTTTTGTGTCTCTTTAAAGTTGTTTTGTGTCTTATTGTAGTAGTTTTGTGTCTCTTTGTAGTTGTTTTGTGTATCTTTGTGCTCATTTTGTCTTTTTGGGGACCTGACACTTTGGGCCACTGGGCCTGTGCCCGATAGGCCCATTCAGTAATACACCCACGAGCACAGATGCAATGAATACCTTTAACGATGCATGAGACCAGGGCCTTGAAACCTGAGCACCTAAATGGAATGCAGCCATCATCAATGTTATAAGTTACACGTGCGCTTTTCACGCAACGATAAGTCAAATGGTTTTGAAAAGGGTCTATAATGTACAAGGCAGGAAATGAACTTCTCAACCATCCATAACCAGCATATTTATAATGTGTAGTGTACTGTTATTATTATTCCTTAATTAAACCAATAACTTTATATGTGTAGTTCATTTTGGATAAATCCCAACAATATGCAGAGTGCCAGTAAATGTGTGAAGAAAGGTTTCTCAGTGATATTGCAAATCACATTACAGAAAGACAACAGATTGTGTGTAGTCAGAGTGCAGATTAATCGCTCTATCTAGTAAAAAGTAATAGTAAAAGTCGCATGATGCCAAAATAACAGTTGTTTTTAACAAAGACATTTTGACTCGTAGAAAAGGCACAGGTGATACTAATAACAATAACAATGGCATCCGTTATACTCAAGTGCCCGAGTGAGCCATGACAGTGTAACATTGAGCCACAATATCCTGAAATCGAAGCAGCTAAATGGAATTCAGCCATCATTAATGGTATTAGCTTTTCACCTGTGCTTTTCTCACTGTGACGGCAAAATGCCTTCTGTGACAAGTAGCCAGGACCTACAGACATCCAAACATATGAACGCTTTCATAATAAAACTTTAATAAAGTCAAATCTGCACAACATAAAAGGAGGGGAAAACAGCTGGTCCAAACATTGTTCTAGGACACCCTCCTTCTCAGATCCCTTAAAAGTTATATTTTGTTCTTATTTCAAGTATAATAATAATTCTGAAACACAACGGATTGAATACAGATGAAGTCCACACACATTGAAGCAGCTACCTATTGGCTCCCCTAGTCCAACAAGGATGTTTCTTCCTGCTCCTTCATAAGTTTATAACAGTCAACGTCAGGGGAATCGAAGTGGTACAGCCAGACAATAAGCCAAAGGTTAAGTTTGTGATCGTGGATGTTGCAAACTGGACTCAAAATCTCAATCAATGCAGGTGTTGATATTTATTCTGTTGCCTGTATTTAACTGACGGCATCAGCTGTCTTATTTTCTAAAATTATTATAACTGTAGATGCATTAAAAAACAGGTTTTGTGTAAATTCCTTGCAACTTACTAAGAAAGTAGGAGCATGGATGTCTTTAAATAATGAGTCTCAAATGATTACACTTCGGATCTTCTGTGTGTAAATCCTGTTTCCTTCTTTAATGAATTGAATTAGCTTGTACACACCTCGTAAGGCTTTTTTGGTGCATTGACAGTGCATGCAGAAACAGAAAGAACACTGCACTCAAACCAGTCAGCCGACAAAGAGAGGATGAAGTAGAAATCAATTATCACACTCTCCTGTTTACTTGCTATCCAGCAGGGCCCACTGCCAAACCAGACCTCAGCAGTTGGCACATGCTGCATCTCAACTTCACAAACAGATCTTCAACACAAATGCCTCGACTGCACTTTGTTTCTGTTCTTATAGATAAGAAAGGTGAACAATCAGTACAAAACTACACACCACTGGACCAAAGATGGACACGCTCACTTCTGCAGAAGCTCAATCAAACATGCACTAGTGCGTGTGCACACATTATACATCTACGCTGGCATAAATGCATCGTATAAATGCATTTAATCTTCTCTTCATACCTATGAGCAGAATGACAACACCACTTTAAATTTCACGTGGTCACAATTCATCGATTATGATTGTTGCCATTGTGGAGGTCCACTGGCGATTTATTGTTTGCAAACAATGCTATTGAAGTAGAAATACACTAGTGTCCGGTGTATGTATTCAATTTGTAATTATTGGTACAAACAAATTGTATAATATGACATGCTTGTTTCTCAATAACGCAGATTATGATGGGCTGAGCTGCTTATTATAATTATAATTATTATTATATTATTATAGTATTGTTGTTCCTTTGTTGTTTGCTGGACCCAGATTGGGGTTAAAAGAATAGTTTAATATTCTGGGAAATACTTATATTCACTTTCTTGCCAAGAGTTAGATGAGAAGATTGATACTACTTTCAGATCTGTCGTTTAAATATGAACCTACAGCCTGCAGCCACTTAGCTTAGTTTAGCACAACATAGCCAAGCTCTGTCCAAAGGTAACAAAATACGTCTTCCAGCCCCTCTGAAGCTCACTAATAAACACGTATCTCTTTTGCTTAAACACGTGTACACAATATGTCATTTTCTGCCACTAGGTGTCTCTCAATCATAACATTAACAAAAGAGTTTGGTGGCATCGTGAAGTAGCGTGGGATCATGGGAGTTTGTTTCCCATTCCCAATTTCTTCGTTGTTTATCATTAAGGAGGTTTTTATAAGGAGCCGAATTATCTGCAGAGGTCTCCTGCTCTCCAAAACAAACGGACATGATGAGTAAACCCGCTAAAAACAATGAATAAAGTTTCATGTTAAAGAGTTGCGATCCAACTGCTAATGTTTGTTCAGCTTGTTTCTCTGATAACTTAAGATCCAGACGTCCCATGACTATATAGTTTATAAACGACCAAGATCTAAATGGTTTATCGTGAAAATGTGACTTATAACTTTATCACTTTATGACACCTTGTGGTAGACAACCACAACGCTGATGCATGAGCAAAGTAGATTAGATGCCATTCCAGGCGACCAGATGAAACAGACCGTTACCTTGATGAAAATGACAGATTTCTCTCTATATATGTTGTTTAATGACCTTTAGAGGTGCTGATACTTGGATGTTAGTAACCAAACTATAGCCATTTCCCTGGTTCCCTTATATTTTTTAAGCTAAGTTGTCTTTGGCTGTAGATTCATACTTACCGGATAGATATGAGAGTGGTACCAATCTTCTCATCTAACTCCTGGAGCTAAAGCTGGTTAACCATTGATAGTGGTACACAAGACAAAATGAGCTGATAAGCAGCAGAAACATTCCAGCTAGCTGCTTCAAAGATAACCAGCTCATTAGCTCCTTTGTCACCCCGTATGACCACATCCCAGTCAAATGTTACAAAGTTATAAACCATATAGCACAGTAATGCATTGGCATTTGTGGTCAGTAATAACCAAGGGCTGTGGACCTGCACAATGGCAGCCGAGTGTGTGTTACATCACCTGAAAGCCCACTACAAATGAGAGGTACGACATTCTGCACCTCTGTTGAATCCTCTCTTTTCTCTTTCAGAGCTGAGCCTGTTAAACAGACTCAGTTTGACTGTAATTAGACTTCACAGACAGTCCCGGAAGTAGTCAGGAGGCACTGTGGGAATCCGTGTTGGGCAGAGCGGGATTCAATGTTTTAAACAGTATGTGACATTTTCAAATTCCCGTTGCCATGGTCACTCCTGTCTCGCGAGGTACGACCCGTCTCAGTGGATTCTTCCTCGTCGTCCACGTCGAGCTGTTCGTCTTTCTTCTTGATGTAGCGCTCATAGAGCACCATAATGACGCCCATCACCCAGGCCGACACGGTGCCAGCAGCAAAGATGACAAAGCCGATGACGACAAAGAAAAGGTAGTCCCATGAGCCCAGAGTCTGGTGACACAACGTCCGGAGCTGGATGCCCACCTCACCCAGACGACGGCCCTGCATGTCAGCAGGTGAGCCACACACCGTCTGGCCCTCATCTGTCACACAGACACACAGCAAGAAGGAAGAAGGAACCATTCAGGATTAATCATAGCTCAAAGAATACATCAACATATTTGGTTAGGAAATATAATGTAAAAATTCTACCATTGAAGAGTACTTAAGGCAAAAAATGCATTTTCCCTCTTTTCCCATACACACACAAAGTCAAGGCTGATGGTGTTACAACAAATAACATACAATAAAGAGGCATCATTCAGACCATTGAGTCATCTTGTTCTGAGCTGAGTCAAGTTTGCATTTCTTTGTGACATTAATCCAGGACAGTGACATTCTTATTCTTCGTAATATTGCTTTTGTTTAGTAAAGCAGGATGAAGCCTCTGAAAAGTTGTCTTAAAATCAGATTTTTCTTTTATATAACATAGATATTCCTAATTATCCTTATACAACAGTTTGTATGACATCTTACAAAAAGTTATTCCTCAATTTTTGTGCGCTCGCCGAACAAATGTCCAGCAACAAGTGTCAATTTCCGCTTCTTACATGCATACATAGTCTTTTCAAAATAAATGTCCGTCCTTACAGGAAACAACGTGGTTACGTTTAGGACATAAGTCTTCAACAGGGGGTCCGCAGAGGTACTGGAGGGAGTCGCAAAATAGTTTTTAGATAAAGCAATTATTTTTTTTATTTTTTTTGCTTTGCGCATTCACATTCCCTCCTCTGCTGTGTTTCGCGAAGGGCGGGACTTCGCTCCCGACACACACACCTACAGTCAGAGACAGAGCGGAGGAAAGGAGAGGGGTGACCTCTTCGAGCCTCTTCTATACAATATATACAGTAGGGGGTCCCTGCTCCACGCTACACCAGTTTGGGGGTCCTTGGCCTGAAAAACGTTGAAGACCCCTGGTTTAGGAAACAAAACTACTTGGTTAGGTTACTTAAGTACGGAGGTTACATGACAAATAAATGTAATCTGGTTTCCAACGGATTTGACGCTCTTCATACTTCCTAGTTCACAATTAGGTGGAATACATACGAATGAATTTTGTGGGAAATACACAAAATATAGGAAGTAGGTGTATCTACGAACAGTGTATAAGAACAGCCTGGATATTTATGACTAAATCAGCAACAATCAAAATGTAAGTGCAGGAAAAAAACGTCCTCAGTTATTATTTATCAACAGCTTAATACTCAAAAGCTGTCTGCTTCATCGGGTCTTTGATCGACACTGATGGAATCTGACCTGATCGGTTCTGACATCATCATCCCAACTGAGGCTGCCCACCTCAAACCATCGAAAAAACTATCAAAGAAATACAGAAATCTTTCATAACGAAAACTGCTTTAACTTTGGAACAAAATACTTCAGTGTACTTTTTTTTTACCTGGGTAATCCAACCTCTTCAATGATAAATAAATGCCTCTTCCATATTTAGGAAATATTTATCAAGGGGGTTTTAGTAAAAATCAACCAACAAACAAAATAAAGCCTGCAGACATTAGGTTATCGTTAGGCAAGCACAAATAGCACTCAGTGGATTTTAAAAGGGACTTATATGCACATTTTCAGGTTCATACTTGTCTTTCTGGTTTCTACTAGGCCCATGTTTACAAACTTTTAATGTTCGAAAAACACATTATCTTTGTCATACTGTCCGTCTGAATATACCTGAATCCACCCTCTGTCTAAAACGCTATGTTTAGCACCTGTCCCTTTAAGCCCCCTCCCGAAAAGCTCTGCTCTGAATGGCTTGTGAGTCTGCATGTGACATAGGAATGAGAGTCACATGTTTTCTGACTGAGGCAGCCTGCAAAAAAACTGACTGGGTTGTCTTATTTCAGTTTGTGGGTTGGTAGGTACTCCAGATACCCAAATGTATTTGCACAAGCATAAAAATAAAAAAAAGGTTTTCATGATTTTTCCCCTTTAATATTCAGTCCAGCTACATTTCAGAAGCTCAAAATCCCCCTCAATCAGAAAAGTTAAGACAGCAGAGACGTCTCTAAAGGGCGTAAGAGTTTCTGTCTGAGAACATCTGCTGAAATGATGTCTGCATTAGGAAGGATCAGAAGGACCTGACTGTCGTCACACCTGATTGGCCAAGAGGAGAAATGCACCAAGCTGCTCTCAATTCTTAATCAGGAGCCAACAGGTGATCTGAATAACCTGCAATCAACTCAGGGGAAACCTGACATTCTGCTCAAATGAATTAGGAAAAGGGAAATGACAACAAGTACCAAACAATGAGAGGCTGCCTTAACTGCTGAGATCCTTTGCAAATATTGAGTTATGTTGCATACAGCAAACATATACACAGCCTTGGCATAAAGTTATCCTAAATATTTATCATTTAAAAAATATTTTGATGTTGTGAGATCCCAACTTAGCAAGGAACATATTATATATTTGGTATTAAGTGGAGCAGCCTGTTAAATTATTCATATATGACTTTGTATCGTTTATGCATAACATTAGTAAATGGCAGCGAACTGAGCTGAAGATAACCATGACACACACAGCTAAAAGACATAAATCCAGCAAACTAAACTAGCGAAACAACGTTGCCTTCTTTATCAGAAAACTACAAGGCTTCAGAAGTTTCACGTGTACCAGAGTCTTAAGTTGGTGCAGCATTGAATTACAAAAAAGAAATGAATTATTCAAACTCCTTTCTCCCCCACAGGATTAGAGAGTGACTTGGGCCTTTTTGTCTGCCTGAAACCACAGATAATAAGGTTTCTCATCTCCAGGCACACTGCGTATGAATACGACTAAGACCTTGCTGAAAATGTTAGAAAACTACAGGAGATGGATACAATTTTTAAAAAGGCCTATCAGTCAAATACGCCACATGATGGATGTCGAGTCTGCAGCAGCTGACGAGAGGCATTTTTCATAAAAATAATCCTGAAGCCGCTTTTGTTACTGCATACCAACAGAAACACAGTGCAATACAACAGAGTGTTGCACTGTTTTTAATTAGCTTCTGGTTTTTCAAAGCTTTTGTGCAAGGGGGAAGTCCCACTGGGAGAGATCAAAAGAATTGGAAGTTTCTGCACAGGGAAAAGCTTTCTGTAACCCTATTTCTACAGCCTTGAAATATGCATCCTCATTTTCATATTCTGTAACGAAAAATAAATATGGTATAGACTTAATGGATACAGGAATATTTGTATAATCTGCATTGAGACGTGCTGCTTTGACTCTCTCGCTCTGCAAAATATTTTGGGAAAAGGTGACAGAATAATTGTAGAGACTACTCATACAATACAAATAATGTATTAATATTATAATGGTGGATATAGTATAGATTGTTTTTCTCATGTTAAATATGTGTCCATTTCAATGGGAATGTTAAGTAACAAAACAAAGAGTATAATATTGTTTCATACAACTGAATTGTCAATGTTGTGTATAATGTGAATATTTGGTCAAATTTGCAGTCCTTCTACTACCTCTTAAAGTGTCACCTCACTTTTACCAAACTATTTTTTCAGCATTTATGTATCCTTTTAGCCAACATCTGTGTATCCATTAGTTTCAGCTAATCAGTTTAACTGTTTACCCATTACTTTTAGCTAAATTAACTTTGTTCACTTAAATTGTATTGCTCTTCATTTTGTTAATACAGAACAAACATGGTAATATGTGTCAGTGAGGTGTACAACGTTTTGGTACAACTTATGTAGAGGTTCTATAGTGTCTTTGGGATGGGTTTTATAAGCAGTTCACCTTTTTCCATTTTTCATGGAACGCTGATTGTTGAAATCTCTCAACATGAGTCTTTCCTCATCTCTTCGACATTGTCCAGCCAGTGTCTCAGAAGGCTCCTCTTTGCACCGTTTCCCTGGGATTGCATTTGAAGTTAAGAATTCAAACCATTTACATTACTTTTAGCTAACTCACCTGTTTATCCAGTCATTTCAGCTAAATGTTTCAACTCTTGCAGCCTGTGACGGCGCCCACCTGTCCCTCCAATAATATATATAATAATGCATAACTTCATGCTTTGATATAATTTAAAAGGGTGAGTTATATAACAATTCACCCCCGTATAGTTGTCTTGATTTTTTTTTTGCTTTAGAGACCAAAACCGTTTTTTGTACCAGGCTGTAAACATGTTTATTTCAACTGTAAAGTTTTAACATGGGCATCAATGAAGCCAGCTTCAAGTGGCCATTCGATGAACTGCAGTGTTTTCGGCACGTTGGCTTCATTCTTCAGCATTGGAATTTTCCGTTTGGCTCCTGGCTAATTATTTCAAGCGTTTATTCTCTTTGAGCTGACTATTTAAACCATCACTTTTTAGATCACCATGTCCAACTTGTCCGCCAGCCTGCTAAATATTTTCCGTGCACTCTCAGTAGCAACACGTGGTGTTAAGGTGTTATAACTGACTCAGGCTGGTGGGAGGTGTGATTTGACAGAGGGTGAGAGGGATCATGTCATAGCTTTCAATCAAATCACTTGATAAGTTAATCTCAAACGACGACAGAAATGTGCTTTTCCCTAATATATTATTCATTTAGTGCACAAATCTCCGCTCTTATCCTCAGACAAGCTTTTCTGTGGCTCACAGATGTGAAAGCGAGCGTGCAGCTGAAGAACACGAGTACAGTCAGCCTCTCTAAGCTCTATCTACCACAGAGAATTCCAAGCATACTCTGATCCTCTCAAAAGCTGCTGCTCTGCACACAATATGCTGTTAGACTATAACAAACACACACATGCACACTGCCTCCAAACATACAGTACATACATGCAGAAACCCCTCCACGAGACTTTCCCATCTTCTATAGATCGTGTGCATGTGACGTCACACTTATTTCCCAACCTGTAAATCAGCCATGTTGGTTGGATTACACAACCAAGACGGCGCCCGTTCACGTGTGAGTTGCTGCAACGCTTCGTAATATTCTTTGTATTTAAACGTCTAAGATTGAAAGAAAATGCCAATCGTGTGCGCAGTGTATAATCGTGGTCATAACGCTACCCGTGATTAGATTTCCTAAAATCATCACAAACAACGATCCACAAAAGAGGGATGAATTGCTGTCTACCGAACGCCGTAAGCTAGTTTAGCAACAACAGAAGAAAAAGCACAATTCACGCGTGTGTGTGGCGTCCACTTTATATCTGGTAAGAGCTCATGCTAAAGCTATGTTTTCAATGTTTACGTTAAACATTTGTGCTTATGATATACTCGAACACTGTAAGACCTTACTTCTCGTCAACAGGAGAAGCGGCAAAGCTTTATGATAGCAGCCATTTTCTCTTTTCTTCTGTGCATGTTTTTGTTTGGCTTATTCTTGAGCCTTCTTCACTTGCGAAAAGCAAAGCACCAATGTGTGAACATGCTTTGCTTAATCCAGCCATACAATCACAGTGTGCGAGGACAACATCGCCGCTCTTCTCACTCACAAACCACGGCTTGAGCGGTGTATCTCGAGCTCTTTGAGAGTGATTTACACGGGCATGGACGAGCACCCTGTCATCTTTCAGTGGTTTGGTAAGAAGACTACCAACCCAGCCAGAAACAAAGACATTATAAGTATCTAAGCTCTTGTATGCCTTCATTTGTGCGTTGGTTGCCCACGACGTTTGTAGCACAAGGTAGTTCACAATATCCGGATATTCAATCGGCGGTAATGACTCTAAATCCTCAATATAATCCAGACGGTTTTAGCGTGTATGGGTCACAGCCGCAAATTTGGACTTTTTCTCTGAATCTTGCCTTTGAAGAGGACTCCAGAGAGTCACAATACTTTGAAGAAGTCGGAGTTGTTGTTGTTCGCTTTAGACGCCATTGTTGATTTGTTTTTCATCCAAAATGGCGTCGCACGCATCACATTGTTTTGTCACGTGTTTGCACACTACCTATATCTGCCCTTGCAGAATCTACTAACATGTGTGTGTGTGTGTGTGTGTGTGTGTGTGTGTGTGTGTGTGTGTGTGTGTGTGTGTGTGTATGTGTGTGTGTCTGACAGCTAGGAAGGAAACCCTTCTGGCTTCACTCCCCTCTCTCCCCCCCTCCCCCCAAAGGGACCGGCATCAAAGAAGAGGGCTTTCCCTTCCTCCTTCCCCCATCCCCACTCTGCTCTATTTCTAGACGCTCTCCTTATATAACAGCTGAAAGAGTGCTAATCTAGCCAGGAAGGCGAGACAGAGGAGAATCTGTTGGTCCCTTCCTGAGGCTCTCTCTCTCTCTCTCTCTCTCTCTCTTGCTCACTTGTTCGCTATCGATGTGATTCCCTAAACCAAGTAGACAAGCGAGCCGTGTTGCATGAGCCAGGAGAGACCCAGACGAGAGTTAACAAGGCTTCGGAGACAGACCTCGCAGCTGAAATTACGGCTGTCTCCAAAGTGTTATCCTTCTATCCCCCCTCAAGCACAAAAAATGTGCTTCAACTGTTATTGTGTGTCTAAATGCATGAATCAGTGAATTTCTGTTTCCCATGCTTGTTTTTTTTTAGGAGCCTCAGTTTAAGAGAGACTGAGGTATTGCCTGTGCTGAACGAGATGCACAGACTGTGTGTATATAACAGAGGTACAAAATGTGTGAGTGTGTCCGCCTTCTCCCTTGCTGGCAGCTGTCACTGGAAGAGGCTCCACTCCAAATTAAGCGAGACAAAAGGCAATGAGCAGCAGCAATATAGGACAGCTCTTGCAGGACTTCTTTTGGACTCTGCCTAAGCTGCACAGGGACCATAGTGCACTATAGTGTGAGTGTGTGGGGGAGACAGAAGCAGGGGATGCCTTTTTAGTAAGCGTGGCGGATGTATTATAGCTACGGTCTTACAATTGTGACTGGATTTCTTGCTCAGTAAGACACACTATAAATAGCAGCTGCACTTTTGCATAATGACACATCCACACCAAAGCACGAGAATAATAACTCAAGGTATAAGTGAGACTGTAGAATATCAGACACATCTATCAGCTCGACAGTAATAAAACAATAGGTGAGGATCGATCTTTGATGGTGCAACTATGATCCATTAATCACATTTACAGCACAGTATCCCAATAGCATGATAAAATAGAGATTGATTAGCCATTTCGAGATAATACACTCTAAAAGAACATAGAAGGGAAAACTAATGGCTTCCTGCCTCCGATCTTCTTTCACCCTCTTTGCTATTTGATCGTCTGAATGCTGTCATGCTCCACCGTCTACACCTGCGTCTCAACCCACTGAAAGCTGACAACTTTGCAGACTTATCCAAACTGCAAGGCGATTACAAATGTGACATACTTTGCACGTCACATTGCTTCTACCGCAGCTGACATAGTAGAATTGTTGGTGATGTGTGCAGATGTGTGTTTTTAAGTAGCATGATGTAAAGGGGAATCCAGAAATGAGGGCTGTGCGTGTACTTGAAATAAAAAAGCAATTTTACTGCAAATAATAAAAAATACTTTTACTGCCATTTTGTTGGGAATCACCTTTAATATACATTTTTTTTTAACTCATTATTTTTCTTTATATATGTTTTGATTTCTACATGAAGGCTTTTATGTTCATGACTACCTTTTAACTTTAATAACTTTATGTTTGATGATTTGAACTGAAATTGCACTGAACCTTTTTTTATATAGTTTGATTTAATTAACTTAAACTCTTTTAGTCCTCCTACCTATGTATTTTTAAACTCCTTTATTTAAAAAGAACTTTTGAGCACTTTCATTTCTCTGTGTCATTTTAAAACTTCATTATGTAAAGCACATTGAGCTGCCTCTGTGTATGAAGGGCGCTGTAAATAAACCTGCACTGCTTATGTATAGTTAGCACCACCTTTAAATAAGGCCCCTTTTATTAAGGGGCCTATAAATGATTATGAATACATTATTCAATAAACATTATTAGCTATTAGTAAAAACAATTTTAAGGTGGTTGGGTTGTGAAAAATCACTCTGGCTGATGTGTTGCCATGCTGAAGGAGGATAAACAACCTGGTCCCCCGAAAGCTCCAGTCTTACTGTGTTATAACTGGTTAATGATAATGTCATTCAAACTGTATTGTTAAAGCACAATATCAACAGACATAATGAGGCTTTTAATGTAGGTCCTGCTTTATTCTGTAATCTTAAGGTTCTGTCTTGAAATGTCCCCCTGTGTCCAAATCTAGTTTAAACCTTTATTAGTGCCAGTGTTGCTATTTGTTTCATATTTTGAAACTAAAGGATTTAATCAAATACCACATATGGTTCATAGGGTCCGGAACAGCAGGAGGGTCTTTTTTCACAATCTGCCAACCCAAATATTGGTCTTATTAATGTATTATAACTGATATAAAGCGCATTAGTAAACAATGTATCACTCATTTATAACACCATACATAAAACCCTACAAAGCCTTTATAAAGAGTACATTATCAGAAAGTGGTACAAGTGAATTGCATCTGCTATTTAAGTTATCTGCTTTCTCTTTCATAAGATGTTCCCAACTAATATTAAACGTTGCATTTCTGTATGAAAATATGTTTGATAAATACGTTTTTGTTCTCTTTTCATGAGATAGCCTACAGGCCGATTATTGAGGGCAGCCACTAAGGCCAATAGTTTACATAACATGGTATTATCTAATAATTAATAACTGGGGCAACAGTCCTATATATGTGATTGGCTCAATGGGGCCTATCCACTTGAAAGGTCATGTTGTAGAATAAAAGAGAATAAAACCTTGGAACTTGAAGCCCTCCAGGTGGACCCACAGGCACAGGTCCTCGTTGTCGCACTCGCAGCTCCACGGGTTCCCGCTGAGCCCCACGGAGCGCAGGTTGGGCAGCGCGATCAGGGAGGTGATGTTGACGACAGTCAAGTTGTTGCGACTCACATCCAGCACCTGCAGGGCCGCGTTCTCCGCAAAGGCGTCCTGGTGAATCTCCGAGAGCCCCGGGTTATCGGTCATCCTCAGCATCACCAGGCTCGCCAAGGGGCCGAACGTCCTGTCCTCGATCCGGATCAAGGTGTTGAAGGAGAGATCCAGGTAGGACAGCTTCCGTAGATTCCCAAACGTGGACTCGGATATCTCCGTCAGGGAATTGTTGCTGCAGTCCAGGTACACCAGGTCGGAGAGGTAGTTGAGCGCGAGCGGCGGAAGCTCCACGATGCGGTTGTTGGAGATGATGAGCTGCCGCGTGGCCAGCGGCAAGTTGACCGGGAAGGTAGTCAGGTGCTGACCGGCGCATTGAACCACCAGCTGGTCATCACACACACACCTGTCCGGGCAGCCCGGGGAGAGCACCGGGGATGTGTTCCCCCCCGCGGTGAGGAGTAGCAGAACTATGAGCCGCAAGGGTTGCGCGCTTGGCTGCGGGGCAAGACGCATGACACCGCCGAGGGCTGCATCCACCCCGTCTGGAGAGAGTCAGACGCGGTCACATTCTTCATTGATATATCCTCACCATTATGTTTGTCTCAGGAATGATTTCCACAGAGGTTTAACCTTGACGCGTGCACGCGTGCCCGTGGCAACCTCTCGCGCGTAAAATGTCTCAGTTCATCTTGTCGGTTGGTTCTGGATCCTGCGCGTGTCCACTCTCTGGAACTTGACAAACATGAGCCTTCAAGCAGTTTCAAAGTTCATTAATTTGTCTTGCTTCTTCCATCAGAAAAACGATATTCACACAACGTAAACGCACACAACGTCCTCTCATGCTGCGCTGCTCGCAATGATCACGGTCAGTTGTACATGTTTGCCATCCTCTCGCTCTCCGAAACTGAATCCAAATGAGTGGGGCGCACTGAGCGGCGCGCGGGTGGGGGTAGGGTGGGGGGGGGGGGGGGGGGGGGGGGGAGGGTGTTGTTGTGGAATGATCTCACGCTTTGGAGTGAGCTGGAGCGAGAGGGGAAGCTCAGGGCAGCAGAGCTAATGGAAGTAAACATTTTGTTTTAAAATGGGACATGGTGGCCAGCAATGTGTAAACCATAACTGGAACCTATTGTAATAAATGTGACGTACAATGATCCAACAACATGCCTCAGGTGTGTGTGTGTGTGTGTGTGTGTGTGTGTGTGTGTGAGAGAGATTAAAAAGTGTTTGTGTATAAACATTTGTTTGTGGGCATCATCTTGCCTCATGTGTGTGTGTGTATGGAGGTTGGAAAGTAGTTGCACCTGACACCCGGGAAGCACATTGTATGAGATCAGATCAGTTTTAGAAAGTGGGGCAGTGATAATAATGTGTTGAGAGGGGGATCCCTATTATCTAGACCACTCAGACTTGTATGTGCAATGAGGCTTTTACAATAATGTCTGACATATCAGCCACAGGCAACCCGCCATATGGGACGAGATGAGATGGGACAGGGTGGTCTCCGGCAGCAGTTGTTTTTATTCTCCGCTCTCCGGTCTCAGTGTGAGTCCTGAGTCTATTCTTGGTTCTCTGTGTAGGTGTTGAAGTGCTGAATCAGACTCAGCATGATGGAGGAGGAGGAGGACAGATGTGCCGCTGACGATCCGTGAAAGAAACTAACCCTGAGTCGGCAGTTAACAACACCCTCTTTTTCTCCACAAAATGAAGTTTCTCTATGTATTTCCCAGTTGTCAAAGGAAATAGAGCAGGACGCCTATAAGCATGTAATGCCTTTTCACACTTGGCATCCTGTGGACTGAACTAATCCACACAGCTGTTTTTTGTCAAGGATATTCAGTGACTTTATGAGGCCATCTAGTGACGAACACTTGGTAACGTTTTACACAGTGAGCAGCAGCCCTGCAGGAATCTTCTCTTCTGATGCTGGTTTGCAGCTTGACTCGTAACTAATTTACCAGACCCATGCTTGGGACTATCCAAATTCATCTACTCGTATTTTTGAAGACACATAGTGCACCAATGTATTATTTAAACTCCTGACAAGCAGTGGCACACTCGTGTTGTTCAGTCACACGTGGTTAAATCCCAAATAACTTTTATTTAATTATGGAAGCGAACCCAAAGTTGACGAAGATACCAAATGTGGCAGGTTGAATTTAAGGGACATTTTTATAAAATAGTCCACAAGAGATGTAGAATATTTTAGCTCTGTGCTGCAACAACATGGAGTATTAGGCTTGAATATTTCACTAAATATCAGCTTATTTTGAAGTGGAACAATATGAATGTCAGACTGTGTGAAACAAAATGGTCTAACAGCCTACAGCTAAATGAAAAGAGGAAGATTTATGTTATTGTGTCAAAGAATAGACCCAAAAAACATCTACTTAATCAACCAACTGTTGGTCCTTACAGCAACCACAACTTTGAATGCAGGCAGTAAAACCAGTTCTGGCTGTGAGGCACATCCACCTGGCTGTCCACCATAATGCATGTTGCCATCACACAAAACGAATATCTTCAATATACAGGCTCCATGTTTTCTTCAAAAAGCGCGGGTATATTTTCATCTACACTCTCATAACTTCCTCTTTTCTTATTTCTTTCGCTGGCAATCCTGACAGCCCTGGAGGATTATTTTATTGGTCAGACTTGTATGTACCGTGGCCTTCTAATAGTTGGAATCCTTTTTTTCATTCCTCATTTCTATTAAAAACCAATTGCGAAGAATGTAAGAGAAAAGCTGAGCCTACTATGAGACGAGGGTGTGAATTTGTTTGTTTTTGGTAATCCCTACGTTTAGTCAGTCACATTTCACCTTTGCACAGACTTGTCGTCCATATTTATCTCTATGTTTAATCTGCATTCATAAAAGCTGGTTTTATAACAACCACTGACATGTGGGTTGACCTACATGTGTTGGCTAAATTACTAAATTACTATTTGAGTGACATGGCAAAAACAATATAAAATAAATAAAACAGCACAAAATAATAAAATAAAAAAATATCATGCCTTAGTGACTCTGGCTCTGAAGAATAAGAGACCTCACCAGCACTGGTTTATATACCTCACCTTGACCTGATATGTGATACAGGAAACTGTGGCCTGTCAGATCCTTGATCACCTCAGAGGATATCAGGTTTTTGGTTGCCCTCTATTTAGGTTTATCAGGATCAGAGCACTGGTATTGTGAACAAAAAAAAAAGGAATTGGAGCCATCATTAATGTTACAGTATTACTTGCACCTGTGCTTATCCTGTTATGACAAGTTAAAATATCTCTCGTAAAAAAGGCAGTAAAAGTAGAAATTGTCAGATAAAGGGAAGCCTTGTTGAATATCTCAAACAGTCACGCATAGAGTAAATCCTGTTTTCCTGGTAATTGGACTTTTAGACCCATCACTTTATTATATCTGTACTCATATCTTATACTTTAGTAAATGTGGTAATCTCACAGTGTATAACTACTCTGTTACAAGTAAAAGTCCTGCATTCTAAATATTACTAATGTAAAAGTATAAAAGTATGAGCATCAAAATACTTAAAGTATCAAAAGTTAATGTACTCATTCTGCACAACAGCACATTACAGAATAATAATAAAAAGTTATATTATTGGATTAAAATAATGTATTCATTAATGTGTATAGTACATGACAAATAATTTGTTGATTATATTTTGTATTAATCTGGATCTGATCTGAATCTTCAAAGTAACTAAAGCTGTCAGCTAAAAGTAGTGGAATAAAAAGTACATGTTTGTCTCTGATTGTAGTAGAGTAGAAGTACTAGCAGGAAATAGAAATAGGCCTGCTCAAGTAAAGTATAAGTACCTGGAAATTGTACTTAAGAAACATGCATCTTCGTTACTGTCCAGTGTCCAGCACTGATAATTAGTGATGCATTAATGTGAATAGCCTTGCTTGTTGCGGTGGAGATACATTATTGTTTTTCTTGTTTATGTTTTGTGTGTAAACTATTTGTCTTTGAAATAACTACATGTGTCAAAAATAAGTTGGGTAAAAAGTAAATATATCTTGCTGAAATATGGAGTATAAGTATAAATTAGTCACATGTGTTAGTTACACCCCACCTGTAGAATAAACACTGATCATTCCTGTAGGAGAGTCGCTGGTTTAGCTGTTACCCAGGTGACGTCCATGACACAGCAGCGTAGCTTACCTGCGGTCTAGTGCGCATGTCTGATAAGTGGAACTGAGTATTTGATTAAATGTTTCCTGTAGTAGCCTACTCATGACTGTATACATGCCTGTATAACACGGAGCCCAGATGCAGCAGGATGTTCCCTGACATTTAGCACATATTAGCTATAAAAGTTATCGAGTAAATCATTACAGGCGGCCACCACGCCCTCACCGTGTTTGTGTGCGTGCGATACGTAAGCCTCGACTCACACGGACACATTTAAGACAGGGAAGTTGTGTGTGGTCGTTTTAGTCCCTCGCTGTGTTTTCACCTGAGCGTTACAGCTGCCAACCTCGTACTCTAGCTACATCTGCAAGGTAAACGCTTATGTGTTTGGTCTGCTGTGATTTTTCTGTATGCTTCCTCTCAAACTTGTTGGTGTAACATTAATGTCGTCCCCTGAATCCTCATTTGACCTTTTGTTATTAAGGCGTCCTTGCTCTCTGCTGCTGGTTTTAGAAGCGCTTTGTCTCCTGTTTGTCAGGTTTTTAAATCTTTTGTTTGGCAGAGGGCGATGAAGCACGCCGAGACGATAAGCATTCACGTGAATGGAAAAGTAGCTTTTTTAGTATGCGAACTCCTCAATTTTTGTTCCTGCAACAAAAATAAAAAGAGCTAGGTTTTAATGAAGAAGTTGGAGGTATTACTTTCCAAATCATGAGTCAAACGCTGAAATGATAACAGATGGACAGTGTTGGGAGGGTTGCGTTTTAAATGTATTAGTTTACAGTTTACTATTTAGCCTGTTTAAAACGTAATAAGTAATGTAACTATTGTAATGTATTACTCAAAGTAATATTACATTTCATTACTTTAAGTTTTTTAAAATTGGCAATAAAGCTGAACAAAGTCCTGAAAACATTAATTTAAACCAGGGAGTGTAAACTTAGTGTCAAACCTTTTATTAAAAGTTCTTCACTATAACTTGATTTAAGATTGGAACAGAGCAACAGAATGAATGTTATATTCTACATATTTTTACCAAAACAGAATGTATTAACCCCTTTTGTAATCAATTTAATTACATATTGTATCTCAGTAACTGATTACAATTACATTTATTTTGTCATTTAATTGCGTAACTTCTATGTTCACTTTTTGTTTGGAATAACCAAAATGTATTCTGCCGTCTGTCCTCTTTCAGGTTTGCCACAATGGTTGTGCTTTCCAAAGAGTATGGATATGTGGTGTTGACTGGTGTTGCCAGTATGGTCATGATTGGACATCTGTCCTTTAAAGTTGTCAAAGCCCGCAAGAAGTACAATGTAGAGGTGAGCAGAAGTATTGATGTCCAAACACGATGCAGAATATAATCCACTCTTTATCTTTAATCATACTATTAAAGAACCAGTTTGTTGGTCTACAGATTGTTGACATAGTTTTATGCTTGGGCTGTGGCTTATGTAAATCCCTTTGAATTGCCTAAACAAACATGTCTTGTCTTGCAGTATCCGCGGATGTACAGCGACGATCCAGAAACCGGAAACATTTTTAACTGCATCCAGCGTGCACACCAAAACACGTACGTATGAGCTGCAAAATGGTCAATATGCATCACGCTTTTATGGTTGATAGTAACAATGGTGAAAGTTAACACGCTTTTATCACCTCTCACCAGTCTGGAGTTCTACCCCGCCTTTCTTTTCTGCCTGGCAGTTAGTGGTGTGCATTGTCCTGTAAGTTTATTTTTATACTGCTGTAGCACAAACATGCATGCATATAAAATCTGTAGCAATTAGGGGGAGACACTAAAGATTAATATGTTAAATGTTTTAACTAATAGATATAACCATTATTAGCATAGACGATCATTTCTTGTATTTACAAGTTTTCTGAAAATGTCTGTTTAATTATGCAAATGATGCATTATTTAATGCTAACTTTTGTTGACAAAGTAAAATAATCACCTAAATGTGTGTGTTTTTTTTTTTTTATGTTTTCTTTCCACTAGTCTGAAAGAAAACATGTTCTGGAAGCAAAATAGCTCAAACTCTGAATGTTTTTGCCTGTAGTGTCCCGCCTTAAAGCACACAATTTGAGTGTTACTGTTTTGTTTTTTAACTGAAAGGTTTATGGTATGCATTGATTCTAGAAGAAATCAATGCATACCATACTATAAAAGTATACTCTCCTTTTTTATAAAAAAAAATTTGTGTGCGTGTCTGTCCGCTACAAACAGCGCCTCGCCAGTGGACTTGGCGCTGTATGGATTGTAGGCAGAGAGGTGTACGCACACGGGTACTCTTCAGGAGGTAAGAACATGTTGCTCTGTTCATGTTTCATTTACATTTTCTGCTTTTGTAACTTAAAGCCGGGTGCAAAGGGTGCTATCCTTATCATTAATACTATTCATTTCAACCAGATCCTAAAAAAAGAATGCGGGGAGCGTTCGGGAACTTGGCTTTCTTCGGGTTGGTGCTGACCACACTGAACTTCGGCCGGACCCTGCTCGGCTGGACGGGACCACGGGTGGGCCCCTTCTGTCAAGCTTCCTGTTGCTAGTGAGGACCAAGTCTTCAGAAAGCTCACTTTATAATCAAAGCCACTCTACGTAACCCTTGCAGCATGTTTGCTAACCTCTGACCAATTTAACCATTTGAAGTCGGGAAGTTCATGTTGTAAAGTAACCCAACCGGTTCTCCAGGGAGGGAAATTCCTCATTTAGAAAAAGAATGAGGTTCACCTGGCTCATGCAAGATATGTCTGTTTTTCTTGATGGCATTTTCAACTGCACCCTGATTGAGACATTTGAAATTATTTGGCCTCATAACATGAACCATCTGTCATATATTCTGTAATAGACAAATGGAGGTGCTGTAATAAAATAGGGACATTTCTTATACATTTTATGTCATGCCAGATTTTGCACATTAGTCTGTTCTCAAGCAAAATAAACTGCTATCATGATGATTTGTTGTTTTGGATGTTTCACAAACAGGGTTTTGTGTCGTCTCACTGGTGTTATTAAATATTATACATTGGTTATAAATGATCTTGTGCTTTGCTTTGTTGGGAGTTGACTGGGTATTTGTTGAATGTGGGGTGTTGTCAACACTGGTGTGTTTAAAGGGAGCGTTTGCTCTTTCCAAGCTTACTAATTGTTCAAAGTCCACATGACTTGTCTTGGCAGGTGGATTTAAATCTCTGTAGAGCTGTTGGGCACAAAACCAACTTCTGTTTTATTATCAAACAGGGAATCTTAATATGAACACATTATTATAATCCACATTTCAATGGCATATTATCATACAGCACTGTTGGCACTTAACAGTAACTCAGAACACACAAGGTAATAAAAACTGATCCAACACCTCCGTCACATTTGCATGATAGGCTACTCCAGCTAATACAGATACAGGTCACAACAATCTAAACTTGTGCCTCTTCTCATTGTCTCCACCTAAAGCATTTTAACAAACACCTTCTGCAGAAACCAATACATTCCCTATAAATATGCATTTTACAACACATTTAACCATGGTGTGTTTAACCGTTACAGTTTGCTCATGTTAAAGTGTTTATGTAGCGTAGCGAGTCTTCTGTGCATTGGTGGATTAAACATTTGTCATTGAAAACAGAATAACCAAATTCAAGTTGTGTATATACCAGCATCAGACCACGATAATAAAAGTTTATTAACACGTAAGTACACATTAAAAGGCTGCAAAAAATAAATATTTTCCACATATTTGAAGGAACTTAATACATTTGAACAATTGAATAAGTGGCTTCAAGATATGTTGTCTGTTTCTTCCAAAAGATATGGCTTTTGAAATGTAAAATCACTTCTTCTGATTTTTGTGTAGATTTTCTGCAAGACCTCAGCTTTAAGACAACATGTGCAACCTGGCAATTTGGTTTGAAAATGCACTTCACTAATATTTGGTCACCTAATGGATCATAATTTATATTCTTTAATCATTTATAGGCATGTTGGCAACTTTCCCAAATGTCTCACTCACTTTATTTCTCCTTGGATAACCTGAGGCTGTCTATAAATGACATCAGAGGACTTGATCCACATTACCTCAGACGTCCCCCAGGGGGCACTGCGACCATTCATGCTACTTTAAAGTGCTGTGCATATATGGAGTCAGTCAGGGGTGCAGAGGCACTATTAACTCTAACAAATAGTTTCCACTAGACTGAAGAGCTCCGGAAATCTAAAGGGAATGTGGAAAAAAGTACTTCTGAAACCTCCCATTTAAAAGACGTTGTGGCTCCTCAGGGAACCACAGATAAACATTATTTATCACTGACCCAAAATGTGTCAGGCAAAGGCTTTTTACTCAGATCCATCCCTTTGGTGTCTGCGTTGCTTCTGTTCTCTGAGTGTACTGGAAGTGACAGGAGGCTTCCATCAGTAGGTGTATCTGGAAAGTGGCGTGTCCTCCATCAAATCATCCTGGAGGAGATGATGAAAACAAGATCCAGAATCGTAGAGTTGGTAACAATGTGTTTGCAAAGGTGAGACTAGGCGAATGTTTATACGCTCAGTTTCACACTTTTTGAACAGTGTATAAGGGATTTTGTGACTTAATATTCTCTAAATATGTCTGTGCACACAGAATTGAAAGGGGCTCTGTAAATAAGCAAAAGGAGTTATAAATAATAAATAAATAAACAATTATTTACTTAGCCAGGAGGCAAAGTTTGAAAGGAGTTAGAGGAATCTAAAAATATTTCAATCCATGACATGTTTTAGCAGAGCTGCTTGTTACTGAGAATCTCATCTTTTCTAGCACTGTGATTGAAGATTCAGGGATGAAGAGTGGACAAGTTATGTGCCAAAATGTCCTCCTAGTTCACAGCTGATTTTCAAAAACATCAACACAGAGCTGTGAATAATATTTTGTGATTTAGTATTGCAGCAATTTAGTACTGCACTTCCATAAAGTTGTGGGAATACACAGAGACAGATGTTAAAGAAAGAACACAACACAACACAACAATGGTTGTGCAGAGGCCGTGAAGTCGTGACTTTTAATTCATAGTATGGGTCAAACTCCAAAACCTCTTTTGGATACTACATTTCCCATAATTCAACTGGATAATGTGTCTTTCTTTAGACCATCCTTGCCTAGTAAGCACATAGACTGTATACAGGAAGTGGATGTAGTCACTGTGACGTCACCCACTGGTTTGTGGGGTTGAGTCTAGATGGTTAACCTCCATTTGCGAACGTCTCCCGAGATGCTTAAGATAAAGCATTGACGAACATTTAGATGCCTATAGTTTGGCCTTTTGCCCATCGTCATCTGTTGTTTTTGAAGCAAGTGTCTGTATTTGGACCAGAGGGCGTAGCTGGGGAGGGATACGCATTGCTACGACTCTCTCCTGATTGACAGGTTGCCGCAGTAGAGACTTGTCAATCACAAGGTAGCCCCACCCTAAAGCATACACTGCTTTATCGTCTAATTACTCTAAATTGGATCAAATTTACAAATGTTGTATTGAAGAAGAGTTGAAACTAGCTACTGAGACTATAGATTCATAAGGAAAATGTTTACTGAGGTAATAAATTAAGTGAGGAGTAGGGTCGTTTTCTCATAGACTTCTATACAACTGGACTTCTCTTGCAACAAGTGAAGGTGCGCCCTGCTGGCCATTAAAAAGAATGCAATTGTCCACATTGGCTTCACTTGTCAGGCCTGTGTTCACAAGTAAACTGACCTTGATGTCTAAAAATCAGTAAAGAGCCCCTTTAATCACAATCTTACTGTATTGTAATACGTGTATCTCACCATGGGTAGATCCTGCAGCCGATGGAACTCTGGGTGGTTTGTCCGTTGGCGGAACTTGAGAAAGAGGACGACGAAGACGATAGCAGTGGTGACGATGAATACTGACAGCAGGCCAGCCAGCAGCGGGTCCAGAGGGGAGCTTGAGCGGTAGCGGGGCCTCTTGAGGTCTAAATGACACAAAAATGGACAAACATTATAGAAAAACATTTTCGAGTGAGATAATGAAGCCACTCTAGGCTACAACAATACTCTCATCACCTTACCTTCATCTCCAACATTAAGCTCAGCTGGGACCTCCCGGTGTGTTGGCCCAGCAGGACCCCGGCCTGGAGCTGAGGTCAGAAGCTGTGCTGTGGTTGTCGGCAGTGTGGTGGCTGCGGTCAGTGACTCAGACTGTGGCTGCATGGTGGAGGCGTGTGCTGTGGAGATTGTATCCTGCACTGAGTGGGCCGGCTGAGATGAAAAGGTGTTGAAGGGATCTGTGGTCAGAGAGGTTCTGTCATCCGTGGTCGAGATGTGCTGCTGAGGGGCGGTGCTCTGTACAGTTGACGCGGATGAAAGGCTTTCTGCGGCAGCTGAGAGTGGGGATGTGAAGGCAGAACTGAATCAATTCAAAACAGGGCAGAGAATTCTTCAAAGGAAACAAATCGTACACACAGCAGCCGGAGTAACTTTACACCACCCTGTCAGGTCCCACCAGTCTTGCATGACAATGCCAAGTTTGTATTTTCATGCATCAAATAACAGCATAATAATAATGGTGGTGGATGTCACACGTTGCTCACTGCAGTACTGCATCTTTCCAGTTTTGCAGTGGTAATTTAAAAATGTATTTTAAACATTTATTTGAGTTCTGACTTTGAACTCGTATGATTGACATAAACAAGGTATCCACAGAACTGCATTGAGGGCGACAATGTGCCAAACTCTTAGCTTTAAGTCACGGAACTAAGATAAACATTAAAGGAGTGTGCTGTTGATGGATTTAACATTAGATCTAAAATCTACAAAGATGTGGATAATCGATAATTGTTAATCAGTAAACTAAATATATTCGGGGCTTGGACTGTTGTACAGACAAAACAAGACATTTAAAAAAGCGTCACAAGACATTTTACAGACCAATTGATTAATCATATAAACAAGAAAGGAATCTGTAGATGAACTGATAAAGACAATCATTGTTAGTTGAACACACAGAAATGTTCACTGTGCTAGCATCTGTTACAGGACTACTGTATGCATTATCATTTACGGGAGATTATCTTTCAGTCCCTGCTTTATTATATTTTCTGTGAAACTAGTGAATAAGATAAACACAGAGGCTCATTGCCTTTTCCTTCTTTCAACACGAGTATATTGTTGGTCCACTTTAAGCACATGTGGCTGTTTACTTCAAATTTGACAGCTCATGCTGACAGCTGGGGAGGAGGCTGGGAAAAGAGTGGGTTCAATGAACTTTGTACGCTGTGTAATTATGAGGCAGAATTCCTTTCTACTGTTTACATGTAGGATAGAGTGAGGGGACAGGCAGTCATTAGTGCTCCTGTGGGCAAAAGGAAATGGTAAAGAATAGTTTATAAGCTGAGAGCCAGCCTTGTGCACATTCTGCATTAAGTCACAAAGCAACTGAAAGTCATTAGTGATGCAATTTTTTGCTTTTGAAGTGAGAAACTCCAACAGCAGCAAGTGTTGACCTACACATTGCTCTACAGGGGCAGACAGAGAAGTGATGACAGCTAAACAGGGGGTGAGGGTATGATCCGGAAGGTGTTATTATGTCATACTATTTGTTATTTCTAGGCTGCTCAAAGTGGCAACACAGCATCAGCTGAGAGGGTTATATTTATCTGATCTATAAAAGGGAATATGTATCTTAGATGAGGTTGCGACATACATTCCCAATCTCAGTGCAGTCATGTGGGGTTCAGGGGAGGAACATGTCCCTGGAACGCTGCTGGCAATGCAGCAGAGTCTGTGTTTGCAGACATCTTTTAGTGTGTGTGGTGCTGTATTTTTAGAATCTGGACAAAGTAAACAGACTGGACTGGAAAATTATAGATGCACAGTTAAATAATGATGGACGAAATGATGACCGTAATTTCTATGTCTCTAAGTTTTAAGCTTTTAAAAAGGGGGCGTATAAACTTTACATGTAGGTTTGTTTTAATTACCTGAAGGTGAAGCAGGCACATTGGTGTGTTGAGATGTTACAGTCAACAAGTGTGTTGTATATAGGCCGTTTGTATTTGTCGCAGTCTCTGAATGGACTGTGCCTTCAGTCTTGGTAATGGTTGTGGTTTCATCCCCGCCGGCAGGATTATGTGTCCGCTGTGAGAGCTCATTCCCAGGATCCTCTGTCAGGTCAGGAGATGCTGAGCTTCCAGCATGACTCGGGAGGGCAGCCAGCGTGAGGACAGGAGGCAAAGCACTGCTCTGACCTATGAAAGAAAAGATCAATCATACGAGCGGATGAAGATGTATTCATCTATAAATAGTTTTGCCCCTAAAATTGTGTCTAGAAAAAATGTGCAGAGCATAAAGTGAAATATTGAAATGTCTTGTTTTGTCCGACCAACAGTCCAAAGCCAAAAGATTTCTAACCCTAAAGCGGCATGTGCAGTTGATCATCATAAAAGACTGCAAAAAAAACAAAAACAGACATTTTTCACATGTGACGAGTTAGTTGGAAACAGAGAAGTAAGGCATTTCCATTAAGAAAATACTCAAAATACTTTTGTCCTCGACTAAAGGTCTTAAAACTCTTCTTAAAATGCTTAGTTAACTACACTATTTATTATATACATTTAATCGACAGATCTGTTCTCCACAAAGAGTCATGCAAAAGCATCACTTTAAATCTTGTGTTTACCAGAGAAGTGCTCTGGTAATCTTTTTGTCAATCACCTACTTGATTGCAGCTCCTAACCCCCCAAAGATAAAAATAAAATAAAATGTTTTGCTTGCAAATGACTCTGATTAATTGATTATCAAAATAGTTGAAGATCAATTTTGGATCTGTTTGGGTGCTGAGCGGACTATAGGAAGTTAAGAAAATATGTGAACATAATTGAATGTTGATAAAATGCAGCCAACAGCCTGCAGCTCTGAATGAACTTCATAAGATCAATAGAGCATCATGTGAGGAATCAATAACGCGTCAGCAGGATGTCAAGTCAGTCCACATCCAACACACACTCACACGCGCACACACTCACACATTCACACCAGGGATGCCACCTTACCTCTTGTCTGCGATGAGCTGGTAAGCACCACCAACACGCAAAACGCCAAATTCATTTCAAATTCCATCCCCTTCACGGCCTTCCCCTGCAGATCACAATAGTACAATCGGAGCAAAGCTGGCTCTTCACATCGGCTTCTCAGCTCTGAGGTTGTTTCCGTTACGTGATTTGACAGGGCACATCAT
Organism: Cottoperca gobio; assembly: GCF_900634415.1. Classification (NCBI taxonomy): domain Eukaryota; kingdom Metazoa; phylum Chordata; class Actinopteri; order Perciformes; family Bovichtidae; genus Cottoperca; species Cottoperca gobio. Next base: position 20,133,552 of record NC_041371.1, read on the forward strand.
CAGTGCTAAAAATATCCTGAGGGAGTCGGGCAGAAGAGAAGTAGGGGTGGGGCTGCACGGCAGGCTGCATGCGGGCGGCGGCGATGGGAGCAGAAAAGGCTGCACGCGCTTTATTCTAAAGAGGCAACACCGATCTCATTGCAAATTCATGTTTCACTTTCCATCTCTTTTTTTTCCTGCCACTCTTCTGCATCTATTCTTCCGGCGACATGCATCAGTTTGCAGTCGCTCCGCTGCTCCAATCAGATGTCAGTGCGTCAGAGGCGCAGTTGTCTGCGTCAGGAGCGCCTGTTGTAACACACACATTCTGTATTCATGATTACTATAGGCTCGCTGCAATGATAGTTTCTAGATATTAAACGTTATAGGCGTCAGTGTTTGCTGGTGGTAATGTGAGACAACAACTTTTCAGCCCCCACAGAGGTCAGTGTGTCGTCATGCCTGAGCGCACTGCCCACATGTGTACTGTGTGGACAGCTGAGAGACCCGCTGCGTCCTCTGTCATCGTGCCTTGACACACTTTAGAGGACAGTGTCTCCTCCTTTAAATCTCTTCTTATTTCGCCGATCAGGCTTTCATTTCTGAGGGATTTCCAACGGTGACGGGAAACCACCTTCACGTTGCGCCAGATGGAGCCTCCAGCCAATCCGGGAGGCAGCCCGGTGGAGTTGGAGTTAACGGTGGAGAATGTGGAGTCGGTGAGTTACTTGACAATAATCAATCAGCCACCTCGCATGGTGATTGTTGACCTACTAATGGAGCTTTTGTAACACCATTCAAAGCTCATTTCAATTCACATGTTTGTCAAAAAGAACAGCTGCAGCATCATTTATATTGATATATATGTATACATTATTTTTGTATTTGATACAATACCTCAATTGTAATTGTAATCAGTTTTGTTAAATGAACAAAAACAGTGGTTTAATTGTCGTTCAGCATAGGGAGATTAGACACACTGGACATTTGGTAACATGATACCAGCTATAAGCATTTGCTGTCCTAATAATAACTAACACCATGTGTCTTGGATTAGTTGCCATGACAACACATTTTTTTACTCAATTCAAACAATTGGATATCCAGCCTGCATGATTAGTAATGCTTGCAACTCAGTTTATAATTTAAAATGACCCCCTGTGTAAAGAAAAAAGTCAAGTGTCAACCTGTTACACAGGAAATATCGCAGACGTATTTATTACCTCTTCAGGAAGTATGGGGATGTTTAGTGTTGTTATGATTATGATCCAATGATTGGTTCTTCTCTCCTCCATCAGGCTCTCTACCAGCTGTACTTCGACCCGGACATGGAGCGTAAGAATGTGGCCCAGAAGTGGCTGACCCAGGCTCAGGCCTCTGCGCAGGCATGGCAGTTCTGCTGGGCCCTGCTCGGTCCTGACAAGGTCCGCTGTTGTGTGTGTGTGTATTATAATGCTATAATGAGTTCAAAGACAAATGTATACGTATACAACAGTTGTTTCATCCATCAAAATCTCTATAATGTGAGCATGGGCAGATTATGAGACAATAGACAAGACACCTTTAAGTAAGTTGTATGTCTCTTTGTAGTCTTTTTGAGTCTCTATTGTTTTGCGCGTTTTCGTAGTAATTTTCTTTGCAGCTGTTTTGCATCCTTTTGTAGTTGTTTTGGTCTGTTTGTAGTCTTTTTAAGGTTAATTTGCAGTTGTTTTGAGTCTTTTCCTGGTTGGTGTCTCTTTGTGTGACATTTTGTAGGTGAAGGCTAGAGGGGCCCCTGGGCTTGGGCCCGGGAGTTCAGTAATACATCCATGAATGTGAGTCTGTCTTTTTGCAGCTCCCAGAGGTTCAGTTTTTTGGTGCCAGCACCCTCCACACCAAGATTTCTCGTCACTGGAGCGACCTCCCCTCAGAACAGCACGATGGCCTGAGGATGCAGCTCCTCTCCCACATCCTACACTTCTCCTCTGGGCCAAAAATGGTGCTAACCAGGCTGTGTGTCGCCCTGGCCTCTTTGGCTCTTAACTTAATTCCACAGGCTTGGTCCCAGCCAGTGGCGGACATGGTGAGGGCCTTCCGACCGCAGAAGCCTGAGTCTGAAGGTGGCTTGAGTGCAGAGGCCTCCCAGGACCCTCAGGCACACTGCCTCGCACTGCTGGAGCTCCTCACTGTACTTCCAGAGGAGTTCCAGAGCGGCCGGCTGACTCAAGCTCGTCGTGCCCAGCTGAGGGCGGCCCTGGCTGGGGAGTGGGCGGTGGTGTGTCCCATGCTGCGTCAGCTGCTCCAAAGTCAGGACTCCTCGAACCAGGTGAAGGAGAAGGTGCTCCGCTGCCTGTCCAGCTGGGTTTGTCTGGACGTGCCGCTAGGGGAGAGTCATGAACTGGTCCAGGATTGTTTCACTGCGCTGTCCAACCCAGAGCTGTTCGACACGGCTGTGGAGACGATAGTCACTGCCATCTCACAGCCTGACAGCCAGAGGTGAGAAACACGCTGCCAGTGGTGCAATAAGTACATTTACTCAAGTACTGCTTAAATACAAATTTGAGGTACTTGTACTTTACTTGAGTATTTCCATTTGATGCCACTTTTTTATTTAGACACTAATACATCTCAGATTTAAATATTGTACTTTTTACTTATTTTGACTCTTTTTATTACATTATATATATTACAGCTTTAGTTACTTTTCAGAATACAGTTTTTCATCTCCGCTGAAAAGCATGCAGCTCTATGTGATGTTTTTAAATGTTTGTGATGAACTGAAGGATGAAGTGTTCCTTTTATGTGTTGAGAAAATTCTCCTTCTTCTAAAGCTGTGTAAACGATTAAAAAAATAGGTCACCTGGAAAATTTCATCGTCACACAATTGAAAACAGTTTCTCTGAGCTCATGAGAAGTTGACTTCTCACAGGTCAGCGACAAACATTAGATGATCTTATAGAATATGATGCATTGCTGTAGATTAAACTACCCAACAGTATATAAAGGAATAAAACTAGCACAACCATAAACTTCTACAACAATAAATTGCAATATACACATTAATGCGGCAGTAATATTGATCCAGAACTATCATATGTACTAGTGATACACTAACAGGGAACATTTTACTGCATAATAAGTACTTTTCATACTTTAAATTGGCTTATTTTGCTTAAGTAAGATTTTTAATGCAGGACTTTCACTTATTTCATTTATTTTCACGATGTGGTATTAGTACTTTTTTGCAAATGATCTGAAAACTTCTCCCATCACCGCACACTGCATCATGAATGAGTCACAGTCTATCACAACATGTGTGTGCAGGTACATTGAAGCTCTGGTGAACTTGATGCCTCTGGTGCTGGGTCTCCATGACCAGCTGAAAGCAGCGGCTCAGGGTGGGGACATGGAAACCTCACATGGTATCTGTCGCATTGCTGTTGCTATGGGGGAAACACACTCCAGGTAATCTCAGATACACACACACACACACACACACACACACACACACACACACACACACACACACACACACACACACACACACACACACACAGATCCTATAACCTAGGCTCCAGTAAATGACTTGTATTTCCTAATTTGGATCACTGTGTTTGTGTTTGACAGGGTTTTGTTGGAACAGGTGGAGCACTGGCAAGAGTATCTGGCTTTGGTTAACATGATTCTTTTCTGTACCGGCATCCCTGGGTACTACCCGGTCAGTGAGACCACCAGCTCCCTTACACTCACCTTCTGGTACACTCTGCAGGTACGTGGATACATGAATGACGTGAATACAAGTTTTGTACATTAAATGTTTTATAACCTTTCTGTTTAGAAAGTTACTTATGTATGCATTAAAGGTATAATATGTAACATTTTCACATTAAAATGTTTAAATATGTTATTTAGTTCAGTTGTGTTCTTACATTGTCCCACGGTTTTCCAACAATTTTCAAACCTCGAGAAATCTGTCATTTTATTCAAGGCATTGGTTTGTTTTGTTTAGTTGTTTCATAATACCGTTGTTTCCCCTTTGAGCATGCAAATACACTTTTTAGATCCTGGTCATATTTACTATACATTTTAACCGGATGAAGGATTTAGGTCATCGGACGTCTGGATCTCAAGTTATCAGAGAAACAAGATGAGCAAACGTTAGTCTTTAGCTTGTAGCACCTGCATCCTATGTCCGCCGAACTGCGTCTGACTGATTGTTAACGTTTATTTAGTGTATTTAGTGGTTTTCATCACCTGGTCCATATGTTTTGGAGAGCTGGAGACCTCTTGCAAAAAAAGTTGTCTCCTGGTGGAATCCAGACTGAGAGAAGCTGATTGCAATGAAAACTCCCATGATGCAACGCTACTTCACGACATCACCAAACTCCTTCTTTTGTTATTGTTTTGATTGAGAAGCAGAAAATGACATATTGTGCATTTAAATATGTATGTGTGTCTTTGTGTAACTTTAGGCACCACACTTTCTAACTGTGTCTTGCATGTTTAGGATGACATCCTGTCATTTGAGGAGGAGAAGCAGTCAGTTTACCTGCAGGTCTACAGACCGGTTTACTTCCAACTGGTGGACGTGCTACTGCATAAATCCCACTATCCCTCCCAGGAGGAGTACGTCTCCTGGTCTTCTGATGACAAGGAGCAGTTCAGAATTTACAGGTAAGACACAATATTTTGTGCACTCAAAGTACCCGTAGCTGCAGTCTGTACCAAATCCATCCAGTAATTGTCAAGACCTTTCTGCCAGTGTGGCTAACAGGAGTAGCTGCAGATTGAGTTTTGGATTTGATCTTGATCCAAGTATATTTCCACGTCTCTTTTGCATTTCAGAGTGGACATTTCCGACACCTTGATGTATGTGTATGAAATGCTGGGGGCGGAGCTGCTCAGTAACCTCTACGACAGGCTGGGCAGACAACTGATGGACCCCCAGCAGTCAGCAGTGTGGCAGGTGATAATCTCCGACTCCCATTCCATGCACATCTACTATCAAAGCAAATATCTTCCTTACTGTGTGTAACTCTGTAATCCTATCACCTCTTGATCTATCGTCACGCTTTGTTTCCCCTCTGTCGTCAGGACACAGAGGCCCTGTTATTTGGCTTCCAGTCCATAGCGGAGACGATAGATGTGAACTACTCTGATGTTATCCCTGGTCTTATTGGTCTCATCCCCAGAATCAACATTAGCAACGTTATGCTGGCTGACACCGTCATGTACACCATCGGTACATACCAAGACACCCGTGTCCTATTGTGTCGCTATTAACAATCCCAAGACTTTGTAACATGTCATTTTCTGCGAGCCGAGTTGCGACTGACGTTTGTTCAGCTTGTTTCTCTGATAACTTAATATCCAGACGTCCGATGACTAAAACCATGACAAAAATTATTCAAATGTATAGTTAAAAACGGCCAAGATCTAAAAGGTGTAACGTCAAAATGTGGCTTGAAACTGGATTTAAAAAAGCTATTTAAGAAAGCTTGCACAAAGGGGATACTTACTGTATGTTGCCATTACAGGCGACCGAATGAAACGATCCCTTACCTTGATTCAAATGACAGATTTCTGTACCGATTAAAATTACAGGTTTGAACATTTTTTTAAATATTTTGGATAATTTATGTACGCAACTCAACAAAATATATAACATAGGGTCGAATTGTTTTTAGTAATTTTAATGTGGAAATGTTACATATTATAGCTTCAACGTTTTACATTAAAGCATCATTTTACAAATTACAATTTATTTATGGTTATATATGTACATTTGTGTTTCCATTAACGTTCACTATCCATGACCTGTACCTCACTGGATTTCCCCTGTTGGCCAGGTTCCCTGGCTGAGTGGCTGGCAGATCACCCGGTGATGTTGGGTGGCATATTACCCATGGTGCTTCAGGGCCTTGTGAAGGCAGAGCTGTCTGTGTCCAGTGTATCCACCCTGAAGAGGATCTGCAGGGAGTGTAGACATGACCTCGGCCCGCACGCTCAGGACATCCTGACCGTGTCACAGGTCCGACACGCAGCCTTTTGATTTTTTTAAACATCCGTGTGATCGCTGTCTTTGTATTAACACTTGTGTTCCTCTGCAGGATGTGCTGGTAAAGGATATCCATAAGGTGAGTAAACAGCCATCAACATTCACCAGTTCTTTCCTATTCTGTAAACACAAATGCACCAACTAAGCGTCTCTCTGAGGACATCATGTATGTGTGTTTCTGCGTGTCTGTGTGCAGAGCAGCCAGTGCATGTGGTTGATGCAGGCTCTGGGTTTCCTCCTGTCCGCCCTGCCAGTAGAGGAGATTCTGGGCAGACTTCACTCCCTCATCACCCCTCACGTCCAGCAGCTGGACACACTGGCCCAGCAGGAGGTACATCTAAACCAACAAAAACCAACAAATACTAAAAGAATACCTGCAGTACAGACTGTTGTGCCAAATTACAAATGGGATAAATCAAGTACGCTGTATTATACACCATGAGTACATAAGAAGTACTTTATTATTTTGTTGCGGAATATAAGTACAACAATATATTATATTTTATTTTACTGAACTACTTTATTCCTCTTCACTGTACTACTTCATTTATAAGTTAAGGTATTCTTCAAAAATGGTGAAAAGCTTACATATTAAAGTTATGCTTTAAAAACATACTTAAAGCTAGGATAGGCACATTTGTTGAATGTGTCTTTACATCCCGACAGCAATCAATAAATCAAATGTTCTTTCAAATAAAAGGGAAACAATCTGCTATCTGTTGTAATAAATCCGTCCAATCCAAGCGGCAACCTCCATCTTTAAAAGCTTTAAAAGTGAAGCTAATGGGGAAGTGCCTTAAACTTGTATTGTTTATGATGGCCAGCAGGGGGCGTCTCCACTGGTTGCAAAAAGAAGTCACATTGTATAGAAGTCTATGAGAAAATGACCCGACTTCCCTCTTGATTTATTACCTCAGTAAACATTTTCCTGATGAGTTTATGTCTCAATCGCTAGTTTCAAGTCTTCTTCAACACAGCATGATGATCCCATTTAGAGTAAAAAATATTAGCATTTTTCCAGCGTACTGCTGCGTTACAGTTACAACACTCTCTCGCAACCAGTCAATTGTCACTGTCATCAGAAGGCTTGATATGAAAGCCTTCTGATGACAGTGACAATTCCACCTTGTTTCCCTTCACAGCCTGATCCCACCAACAAACAGTCCATTATCCACATCCTGGGGATGCTGTCCAGTCTCTTCACCACTCTGGACATCAACAGACAAGCAGACAGCTTAGAGGGAGCCTCCAGCCCAAGACTCACTCACCCACAGAGCACCCGCAACCCAGTAAGTTTATCCAGAGAAAACTGTGTATTACTACATTATCTATTATACAACGCTGTCATACTATTTCTATTATTACGTCTTTTAATTATATTTTATTACATTGTTATAAATTGTTATTGTTTTGTGTGCATTGGTCTCAAATGGTTAAATTGTTGAATTGTTTTGTCTTTGCTGTTGTATTCATTGTCCTCACTCTTCTGTCTTATTTTCTGTAAAGATTTTTACTTACACTGACCTGTTTGAAAGGTGCTATACAAATAAAGTTTGATTGACTGATGTGATATGAAATATATAAAATATATTTTTCAAATGTTGTTTTTAGGTGGTTGTTGTGCTACAGCAAGTGTTCACGTTGGTCCAAACCATCCTCAGCAAGTGGCTTGATGACTCGGAGGTAGTAGAGGTAGGAGGTTGCTTGTTTTTTACTGCTTGCATAAATAAGTATGTGTGTGACGTTGTGTGTGACTTTGTGCATGTATGATGTATCTGTGACTCACAGCTCTCTCCCTTTCCCCCTCCAGGCAGTGTGTGGGGTATTTGATAAGTCAGTTCGCACCCTCCTACATGATTTCGGGCCCATGGTGGCTCATCTGAGTGAGATGCTGGGGCAGATCTATAGCGCCTTCCCACAAGCCTCAGCTCTGGACCTGGCACGGCAGGTACGCCCCCACAGACCAGGGCCTGGATAAAAGCATTATCCCTCTAAACTCTAATTCAGACTCTTAACCCTCGTGCATCCCTTTTAAAAAGTTGCTCTGAAACTCCCATCAATCTATACATTAATAATATCTTACACCTTCACAGAGATAAAACTTTTAACCAACTCCAGTCCTGATCATAACTACCAAATATTCATTACATTTCTGAATTTTAACCCTTTAAATGCCCGTTTATTCACATAATACCACTGTTGTTTTTATGAAATTCCCCCCCCCAAACACATTTATAATTATTTTCTGTGTACTAAATGCGAGGGGGAATACTTCTGGGATATGTCAATGATTAGCAACAACATTACATTTTGATCCATTTAAATGTTTTGTTAAATACAAATATGAAATATTAATATTCATTTCCACTTTAACTGAATGACATTTTTAACCAACTTCTGTCCTGATCATAATTACCAAATATCTATTATTTTTCAGACTTTAGCCCTTTAAATGCCCGTTTGTTTACATAATGCCACTGTCGTCTTTTGTATTTTCTTTATACTAAATGTGAAGGTCTGGGATATGTCAATGGTTGGCAACAACATTGATTTTGACGCATTAATCAAACACTGCAGTGCTCCATAATACAGCAGCAATGCCCCGAGTGGAAACCAGGGAAATAGGTAGTGATGGCGAGATGAAGCTTCATGAAGCACTGAAGCTTTCCATCCAATTATACAATATACAATACATCCAAAATAGTAATTACGACGCTAAGATTGACAGCCTGATATAATTTAATGCATGATGTTGTGCTTTAATGGCAGTGGGATCGACATATGTGGTTTAAATGGGATTAATGTGGACATTTCTGTCTGTATTATTGCTAAACAGTTTATTACAGACTTATTATAGGAGCCAAATTCCAAAATTCGAAAAGAAAGTGAAGAATAAAAAAAACGTACACCTTTGACAAATGTATGCCACCTGCATTAACACAGCCAAAATAAACGAAACATTCAGATATTACTCCCTCTCTTTATTTGTTTAGATGGTTCAGATATTTTCCGGAGAGGAACAACACATCTCTAACATCAGAAGCCTTATTGAGGTGTTGACTTCTGCCACACTTGCTATATTTCAGCAAGGTAACAAACTCCTGCAAATACATTTATATCAATTTTAAGACATATTTGTCACTTCTCAACTTTTATTTATTTTACAGGTCCACGGGATCATCCTGACATTGCAGAATCATTTATGCACCTTCATGCTCAGGTGGGTTGAATATTCTTGTCCATTGTTCTGCACGTCTACCGCACGCAGAGACACTTCTGATCTCTTTGTGCTCATTCAGATTCTTAAAAAGAAGCCTGATATGTACCTGTCTGACCTGCTGGATGTTAAAGGGCTGTTTTACTGCGGTGAGTATCATGACGTGATCGTGTATACAGCTCATTCTTACAGATATGATGTAATATCTAATGTCGGACAGATTTTCTTTGCTTATTCCTTCACCTTTTGAACACCAGTAACTTCCTAAACTAATTATATGGCAAAATTGTATCTATATTTGATTCAGTGCAATCTGTAGTCAATTACAGTTTGTATTTTTACAAATGAATATGTTCAAAATCAAGACACAATTTTGTTCTCTGGAGCGTCTTTTTTGTTTTCCATGTTTTCCATTTGTGACACGTGAGCTGAAGCGTTCATTAAAAGCATCATTTTATCCTCCGTTTTCTCCAGGGATTCTAACCCTGAAGTTTCCAGAGACACCAACAGTAAAAGCTGCAACTCTATTCTTTGTAAGTTGAAGGAGAAATGTTCAAGTTGTAGGCTATAGTTTGTTTTCTTTTATTCTCATTTCAACACATAGATATGTGCTTTTCTTCCGTATCCCTGGCAGACAGAGCTGTTGCCTCGTTGTAAAGACATGCCCTCGCTTGGTGAAGTGTTGCAGAGCGATGGAAAGCTTCTGACAGAGACCCTACTCCAGGTGTGTATCATAAATATGTATCATAAGTGCCCAGGGGGATTTGATAATGAATAATGATTTGGGGAGCACCCTCTCACTTTTGCACAGACTTACTGTTAACAAACCATGAATTGTATCCCTGATGTTTGGTCACCAATCTGTCTTCTAATGGAAGCGTGTGCTTTTATTTCTGTCTCAGGCGGTTGGAGGAGAGTCCCCTCGCAGTCTGACGGAGCACTTCTCTGAGGTGTTGTTGAGTCTAAACAGACACTGTCCAGCTCTGCTGTCGCAGTGGCTGAAAGAAACACTACAGACCCCAGGATTCCCCTCCGCCCAGGTCTCCACAGAGCAGAAACACACCTTCAGCCAGCAGCTCCTGAGGTGATAATATACAGTTTGTCAATAGCAGAGGTGTTGTGTTCTCAACTTTTCTTTCTATAAAAAAAGAGAGCAAAATGACAAACAACCCGAATCAGAATCATAAGTTCAGTGAGTAAAGCAGCACTGATCCCCCAGATTGTACCCAACCACATAAAAAAAAAAAATGTACTTGGAGAATCAAGATCTCACAAGTATCTTCACATCGAAGAAATGCCTTCTTAATAATAATAATAATAATAATAATAATAATAATAATAATAATAATAATAATAATAATAATAATGAAATTCCTCTTCAATAATAAATACACCGCTTTGATAATAGGGGAATGGGTATTTTTGATTAAAATAAAACAATAACAAAATGAAGCCTGCAGGAGTTAGGTTATTGTTGGGCTGAAATACTCAAAATCCCCCTCAATCAGAAAAGTTAAGACAGCAGAGACGTCTCTAAAGGGCGTAAGAGTTTCTGTCTGAGAACATCTGCTGAAATGATGTCTGCATTAGGAAGGATCAGAAGTACCTGACTGTCGTCACACCTGATTGGCCAAGAGGAGAAATGCACCAAGCTGCTCTCAATTCTTAATCAGGAGCCAACAGGTGATCTGAATAACCTGCAATCAACTCAGGGGGATTGTGGCAGTCAGCTCAAATTAATTAGGAAAAGGGAAATGACAACAAGTACCAAACAACAATTGAATCATTCTGTCATAGCCTACAACATATTTTTTAACGAATACCAGATAACCAACCTCTTAACATGTAACTTCAGACTGATTATAAAGTCCTCTGTCTTTGCTCACACAATGAATGAGTCGACGCAACAGAAACACATTTCTCTTCATTGGGAACATGATGGAGGATATTGAGAGCAGAAAACAGAATCTACAGTTGTATTAAATATCTTTGCAAACCACGTTTTCTTTGACTGCATGAGAAGAACCACACTTCATGGACATGGGATGACAGATTTCTGCCAAAGAGAAACAAACATACAGTGAAAATAAATGATGTGTTTCAACAAAATTCATTGACTTTTCTTTTTCTTTCTTCCAGGGAGCAAACCAACAAGCGTCGCGTTAAGGAGATCGTGAAAGAGTTTTCTCTGCTCTGTCGGGGCCTGCAGGGCTCCGGATAACTACACTGAGCTGCGAGCACTCTGAGTGCAAAAGAAAGTAACAAAAGAAAACCCGGAATCTGAATCTGTTTCGATGATAAATGGTGCCAAATAGGACCGTTCACTTGGGCCGGTGACACTGGACAACAGAAACCATAAAACACTGATTGACTGGACCTCTGTGCAACATGCTGTTAATACAAGACCTTTGTAGCCTCCCAAGAAGGATGCAATGAAAGACAAATGTGTAACATTGCCGTTAACTTATTTCCAGGCATGGATCCAAATCTCCACTCTCAACCTGACAAACTGACACCAATAAACAGTTCATTCTTCGCAGCTGCATGAGCAACTGTGTGTGTGTGTTCACATATTTATTGTTTCTCATGTATACTGCTCGTAGATCATATTCACACATTATCAAAATATAGAAATCCCCCCCATCCCCCCCCACACACACACACACACACACACACACACACACATACATACACACACACATACATACATACACACACACACACACACACGAGCTAGGCTTCTTCTTCTCTCTGTTATAAAGGAGAGCCTTTTTTTAAATGTGACGTAGTTACATTATATAGCTTATAACTCTTGTACATGTATACTTCTGCTAATATATAATAAAAACAATTTCACATCCACAACAGAAAAGGATAACAAGACCGACTTTTTTTTAAAGCAGACAACATGTCCTGACAGTAAACTGCTTGTTCGTTTTTTTTAATCAGTGACGTCACTGTGAGGGATGGCAGTTGTTGGAAGTTGGGACTGCATCCTCTGTAGAAAAGGTGGATTTGAGAAGGACTGTAGTGCTGGTCGGTGCACTGAGATGAGAGGGCTCTAAGAGCAGGTCTGTGAGTGTCGTTGGCATTTCAACCGCAGCTCAGGAGGCTCCTCCTGAATCCAGTCCTGACCCGGGCTGCTCACTATCGTATTCTGGTGAAGAGGTTCAGCACTGACTTTGATTCCTGGGAATAGAAGGAGATTAAATTGTGTCACAAACATTAAAGAGATTCGGCTGGAGAGCCTCGACCCCGGAAATAAAAAGAATATCTCAAGAACGTGAGGAAAGTATTGACATGGGCAGGGCTGGGAGGGTGTTGAGCAGCTAAGCGCTCTGTTTTGTACTGTACCTTGGTGCAGCGTGTCTTACTGAAGACGTTCCAGAAACGTAGCGTCTCATCCCCAGCTCCTGTAACGATGGCCTCCCCATCTGGGGACACAGCCTGAGAAGGGAGGACAGAGGCAGAACAATAAGGGGTGAGTGAAGGAACATTTTAGCATGTGTATATCACAAAAAAGGTTTTTAAAACGTTACTGGAACCAATGATGACCTGTGACCAATGACCTGTACTGATAAATCCAGTGGGGAAAATTGTACTTTGATGATGGGAATCACGTGATGTCAACTAACTACATAATTACACGCACTTAACATACATGCAAGGCTGTCGTAACATAGTCAATAATTAACTTTTTTAGCATGGAGTAATTGTGCATGCGTTACCAATCTTTGATGTACTAATAGTCCATTTTATTTATATAGCCCAATATCACAATCACCTATTTGTCTCAAGGGGTTTTACAATGTGTACAGCTTATGACAGCATCTATCTTAAGAGCCTTGATTGGGATAAGGAAACCCTTCCCCCCCCCCCCCCCCCCCCCCCCATGGTATCCATGTAAAGCTGCAGTCTCACCAGGTACAGCACTCTGTAGGAGTGTCCCGTCAACTTAGCCACCTGTGTTAGTGACGGATACTTCCACACCAGGATCTGGTTCTGAGAGTAGCCGTGAGTGCTCACCTGCAAACAAAGAGAGAAGAGTTAACTGAAAACGCAAACATGTGCATCTGGAGTCTGGAGTAGAGCTTTAATATCTAAACCAGGGGTCTTCAGCGTGGCGCAAATTTCTTTTAGTTCACCTCTCCTTTCCTCCGCTCTGTCTCTGACTGTAGGTGTGTGTGTCGGGAGCGAAGTGCAGGATATTGCATAGAATTAAATGTGATTGTACTTATGTAGCACACACTAAGTGTATATTAACTGATCAAAATGTTACAAAATGTCCCTCTACTTCAGACAAAAATGCAATGAGATGTTAATTAATTGCTATATACTTCCTCTCTACACTGAAAGCAGTGTTTCCCCTAGGTTTACGGCTTCGTAAAACGGAGCGAAGGAGAGAATGTGAATGCGCAAAGTAGACAGTACAAACTGAAACGTGCACATAAATTAGATCAATAGCATAAACGCTTAGTTTATTTAATAAAAGAGCACCTGTGAGTGTGAAAAGTGAGTTGTGAATAATGAAAATATATGAATTTTTTTTTTTATATAAAAAAAAAAAAAAAAGAAAACACCTTGAATTTCAGGCAGGGCGCTGGGCTCCGTTGGCGGGGCGCAGCGCCCTGCCAAGACAATGGTAGGGGAAACACTGGAAAGTATGTTATTTGTGTTCTGTTGTCACAGTTTGTTGTGTTGGAGCACAGGAAGTGTAGCTTGGTGTCAAGATTTTCAATGTTACGGCTGAACATTTAGTGAGATCTCAGAATGAGACAATAACAAACATCGATCGAGCGAAAGGGAATGAAAAACGTTTCATTTCTCGGTATGGTCCATAATGTTGTCAGACACTTATAATAACAATCTGAGCCCGTCAGTGACACAAACGTACACGTACACTGATCTGTACATTGGGATCTTCTGATCGGATCACACTGCAGCTCGTTTAGCGGCTGCAGAAGTTCTCGCTCAGTACGGGACCAAACTCAAAAGCAGTTGTACTCATTCGTCACTGAGACACAAAAACATGGGAAAAGAGGGGCCTCGTTGAAAAATACCAAACTGACCCTTTAAGAAGGTCATTATTTATTTTTAACAATTAGAAATTTACATCTGATCAATTATTATATTGACATCATCCTTGAGCGGGCCAATATCTGTGTACAGAGGTTACATCTCCAGGGTGGTATGCACGTGTGTGTGTGTGTGTGTGTGTGTGTGTGTGTGTGTGTGTGTGTGTGTGTGTGTGTGTGTGTCTCCTCACCAGTTCGTTGGCGTGTTTGGACCATGCCAGGTTGCAGACCTGGGAGCCGGTGTCGGTGCTCTGCAGCGCCTGACCCGTCAGTGTGTTCCAGAAGCGCAGGCAGCGGTCGGCGGTGCCGCCCCCTGACGCCAGCAGCCCGTGTTGGTGGGGGGACCAGGCGATGGCCTTCACTGCTGCCAGGTGGTCACTGTACTGCTGCACAGGGAGAAGGCTGGAGCTGTTCCACACCAGCAGCTGGGCAGGAGGCAACAAGGAATGGGATCAGGGTGTTCACTGTTACCGTCACAGGTTTTATAGACTAGTCTCAGGATTAATTCGCGTCTCAAGCTTTTAAACTTCCTTACTTTGTTGTCGTTGCCTCCGGACGCGAGGTGCTGGTGGTCAGGAGACCATTTGAGGCCGCACACCTCTTGTCTGTGACCTTGCAGCCTCCTCTCAGCAGAAGGGGGGGTTCTGACGTCCCGCTGCAGGATCACTCGGTCCCGACTCCCCGACGACAGCTGCTCTCCGTTCCACGCCAGGGCACCTAGAGCACAAAGGGTAGGACTGAGGGAGTGTCTCATATTTCTCTGTGGCTATTTCTTTTTTTCTGATATGATAACAACACACATACATGCTGGTACAAATGACAGTATGTATTGTATTGTAAAAAGATTTTTTTCAAAACCTCTGATAGGAAATCCAGTAACCCTTTCTATGAACACATCTGTAGTGCATTGTGGGGGCATTCAGCGTGTAATGCATTTTCATGCATTTAAAGAAATCTATGCTGCATCATAAGTGAACATTTTGTAACGGGGTCTTGCATAATAATCCCCTATGATGCAGCACAGATCCTTTAAAATGCATGGAAACACACAACACTTACTGCTAACAATGAAACCCTATGATGAAGACAAGACATGAATAATTCTGTTTCTTCTTAATATTTACAATAAACACTTTTTAGTTTTGGTCACATTTCAGTCATTGTTATCTTTCATAGTTTTAGTATAGAGTTCTTATTATTACACAAGTTATTATAATCACCAATTAGTCATTATTTTTAGTCTAAATGTTTTCTCTCTTAATTTTGCCAGCATTTATATTCAAATCTTTATCAATTTGTTTTTCATTTTAGTCATGTTTCTCATTTCAAATAAAGTTTAATCTTATAATTATGTGATGAAAAACACAGGCTGAATGAATAACAAAGAAGCAGACTCAAACGTATTGTAAACAGCTGTGACTGACCTACACGTGCGGAGTGACCCTCCAGGCTGGTCAGCTTCCTGCCTCCTGCTGCGTCCCAGATCTGAACGTAACCCTTGTGGGTTCCGACGGCAACAAGACTCCCCTGATAGGACCGCAGCCAAAGTCAAACACTCTGTTCTATTTCCATTATTTATTTTCTACAAACATTCATTTGCATACTTTTGTCTTAATTACGCAGTTCAGTTTATTTCGGTCATTTTCATGTTTTACAACTCAAACAGACCGAACAGGCGTCTTAGCGTATCACACCTGCC